>NC_048435.1:9068919-9137449 GCF_004353265.1 Vitis riparia | reverse complement strand
AAAAACGAATTCTTTCCCCATCTCCTACACAAATCGAGTAAATTTGGAAAACTCTTGGAGACTTGTGCAATAGCCTTCCAAGGACAACGATGTAACTATCTGACTATAGTGTTAGCATCCCAACCATTGGAGTGTGATCCATAAATGCTTAAAATAACCTGATGCCACAGAACTGAACCCTCCTAGGGCACCTCCCCAACCATTTCCCTAGAGAGCAAAATTCCTTATAGAAATCTTCCCAAATCCCAATCCCCCTTTTGCCTTCGGATTACACACTACATCCCAGCTAACAAGATGATCTCTTTTGCCTCCCCCAACCCCTGACCATAAAAAATCTCTTTGCAATCTCTCAATTTTTACTGCCATTGAGGCAGGAATCTTAAACAAGGAGAGGAAGTAACAAGGCATATGGGTGAGGCAAGATTGAATGAGAGTTATTCTGCCTCCAAAAGATAAATACGCCTTTTGCCACCCATCTAATCTTCTCAAGATCCTCTCAATCACTAGATCCCAAAAGCCACGAGCCTTGGGATTCTCTCCTAGAGGAAGACCCAGGTAGAGTATAGTTCAACTAGAAGCCTTGCAATCAAGCAACTCGGCCAACCTAGAAAGATGATTCTATTCAAGATTAATGCCATAAATATTACTTTTGTCAAGGTTAACCTTTAGCTGAGAAATATGCCCAAACACTAGCAAAACACTCTTGAGGGTCAGCATATCCTCCTCTCGAGTGCTAGAAAAGAAAATGGTATCATTGCAAATTGCAAATGGGACACCCTTGTTCTGTTCCTATCCACCCTAAAACCCTCAAAGACATTTCTTTCCTCTGCTCTCAATAACATCCTGTTTAATACATCTGCAACTAAAGTGAACAAAAAAGGGGATAAAGGGTCTCCTTGTCTTAAACCTCTAGATGCCTTGACCCACCTTTAGAGTTTTCATTCACTAGGACTGCAAAAGATACTGTAGACAAACAACCTCTCATCCATTTCCTCCATCTAGAACTAAACCCCTTCTTCTCCAACACATGATCCAAAAAAATCCCCAACTCACATGGTCTAAGCTTTTCAAAGTCAATTTGAAGACAACTCCTTCCTCCCCTGATCATCTTTCTCATCCACTGTCTCATTGGCTATGAGAACTGCATCCAAATTTGTCTCCCGGAACAAAAGTGCCTTGAGTAGAATGGATAGTTTCATGAAGTACCCCTCTTTCCCTCATTATCACCCTTCTTGTTGAAGAAAATCGGGTCCTTTAATTTAGGAAGTTATCATACAGCTGTGATAAGTCTTAAATTTTGAATTTCCTAAATAGTGTTATGTAACTGGATAAATATGTACCATTTTTTTCCCACTTGAATGAGAAAGACAGGTTTTTAGAATTTCTCACAACATGGTATCAGAGCAGTTTGCTCTCTGGGAAATATTCAGCCTTCATTGTCATTGATAACCTGTCTAAACTCATTCTTTGACCTTAATTACCTCTCTAATTTTTGTTTTCTACAATTCGTTGATCTGTTTCTGAATTTGTCAATGCACGATATGTCAGACATCAACCAGCCCCATCAAACAATCCTACAGAGTCCCCCATGGAAGCATCCTAAACCATATGACTGGAGAATTTCAAAATTTTCAGACTGCATACCGCTTAACAGGAAGAAATTATATACAGTGGTCGCAACAAGAGAGAACATTTTTAAAGGGCAAAGGAAACTTAGTTATTGAAACCTAAAGATCCAAGATTCACTGTTTGGGACGAAGAGAATTCTTTGACTATGTGATGGTTATAGAATTCAATGTTAGCCGAAATCACTAGAACATGCATGTTTTGACAACCGCTCATGAAATTTGGGAAACTGTTCAGAAAATATACTAAAAATACAGGATGTTGCCCTAATTTATGAATTGAGGTTAAAATATCAACTACAAAACAGGGTACTCAGTCGTTATTGAATATCACAATGTGATGAAGAATCCATGGCAAGAGGTAGACTATTATCAAAACATTCAAATGAAGTGCAGCAAAGATGCTGCTATGCTTCAAAATTTGTTGAAAGGGAGAGAATTTTGAATTTTAGCCAGACTTAATGTAGAATTTGATCAAGTTCTGGTTCAAGTTCTCAGGAAAGAAGTCTTACCATCAATTAATGAAGTGTTTTCTATTATCTGCGTCAAAGAAAGCATGGGTGATGGTTGAACCACAACTAGTGGATGGATCATCCATGATTGTAAAGAAATCGGGTGGAGGAGTCGAGCTAAATGGTATGGATCAAAATGTTAACATGGAGCAAGGAAGACAGGAGTCAATGAAGAACTTTAACAAAGAAGAACCGTGGTGCTCATACTGCAAGAAAGCATGTCACACCAAGAATAAAGATGGAAACTTCATGATAAACCATAGGGCCTCAATTGGGTGGTGGTGTGAAAGGCTGGCAGCAGTGTGGATAGGCTAATTTTGTGAATGATGATGGACCTCCCCAAGGCACAATGAGTTCTATTAATGGAGAACTTGGTGAATTTAAAATTTGAAAATCTGAGAAATTTGTTGGGATCTCTTGGAAAACCCACTGGTATGTGCTCCCTTGCAGAAACAAGTAAGTCTTCTCTATCTCATGCACTAGTGCCTCAAGTTTATCCTTTTTGACTCTTGGGTCATCGACTCAAGAGCCACAAACCATATGGCCTGTTCTTCTCATTAATTCTCCACATATAAATCATGTCCTAGTAGCAAGAAAATAGCTATTGCAGATGGTTCTTAACCACAGCTACTGGTCAAGGAAAAATTAACTTGTCATCATCACTTGTTTACAGAATGTACTCCATGTGCCAAAATTGTCGACAAATCTTGTTTCAATCCATAAACTCATCAAAGACCTAAATTGCAAAGTGACCTTTTTTTTTCACTCGTATTTTTCAAGAACAGACCATGAGGAAGATGATCGGGCATGCTGAGGAAAGAGACAGACTTTACTATCTTGAGAGATCAAGTGAAAAGTTGAACAATGTGTACCAATCATCTTTATTCGTTCTGACCCAATCTTCAATTTCCAATAAGGAGCAAATATGGCTCCATCACTTCCACCTTGGACATCCATCCTTTAGTGCGCTTAGGACAATGTTCCCTTTGTTATTTAAGTCTATTGATGTAGATAGTTTTCATTGTGATGTTTGTGAATTTGCCAAGCATCATCGTGTTTCTTTTCCTTTAAGCAATAACAAGTGTTCTATTCCATTAACCTTGGTACATAGCAATATTTGGGGTCCAACTAGAGTTCCAAATATATCCGGAGCTAGATGGTTTGTTTCCTTTATCAATGATTGCACAAGAATGTCTTGGATTTTTCTTTTAAAACAAAAGTCTAAAGTAAGCAATGTTTTTCCCATATTCAATAACATGATAAAAAATCAATTTGGTATTTGTATTAAAAGAGTAAGATCCAATAATGCAAGGGAATATTTCAACCAAACTTTATCACCTCATTTTCACAAAGGAATCATTCATGAGTCATCATGTGTTGACACACCCCAAAAAAATGAAGTGGCTGAAAGGAAAAAATTGGCATCTCTTGCAATCACACGAGCCTTATTATTTCACAAACATGTACCAAAATCTTTTTGGGCCAAGACACTCCTTATGGCTACACACTTGAATAATCGAAATCTATCTAGAGTGCTTGGTTTCAAAAGCTCAATTGAAGTATTCTCCACTTTTCATCCCAAGTATCCTATTTCAAAAACTTCAACTCCAAGGACTTTTGGGTGTGTATATTTTATGCACGTTCATGCTCCCAATCATAGTAAACTTGATCCAAGAGCTTTGAAATGTATCTTTGTCAGGTATTCTTCTACAAAAAAAGGATACAAATGCTACCATCCACCAACCAAAAAAAATTTGTTGTCTCTATGGATGTAACCTTTGTTGAAAAAGAAAGCTATTTTTCACATCCTTCTCTTCAGGGAAAAAAACCAAGCATGGAAGATAAGGATTCATGGCTACTTGAATTACCATCTTTGTCCTCAACTCTAATCACTTTCCCTTCAGCTGAAACACTGTCCAGTCCAGCCAAAATTACCTATGATCAGTCCAAACCCAAATCTGCCCAATTCAACTGAGATGACCCCATATCAATCCAATCCAAATATGCCTAACCCAGCCAAAGAAACTGAGTCAATCTCTTCACCAATTAGATCGGTGCCCATTGTGATAAAACCACTACAGGTTTACATGAGAAGAAAAGAGCCAATTTCCAAGCAAGTGCTCGCTCAATCATCCAAACCAGTGTTAAGTGATGAATTTGTCCCTCCTATAAGCCTAATTCATTCTAAAAACAACAATGACCTTCACTTACCCATTGCCATTAGGAAAGGTACTAGGATTTGTACCCAATATCCAATGTCTCTTTTTGTGACCTTTAATAAATTTTCCAAGCCCATAAGAGTTTTCTTACCCAATTACATACCATAGTCATCCCTAAAACCTTAAGTGAGGCACTTAGTAATGAGAATTGTAGACAAACCATGAAAGTGGAAATGGAGGCATTGGAGAAAAATGGAACATAGGAGACTGTAGAGTTGCCAAAGGGAAGAGAGCGGTTGGCTATAAGTGGGTGTTCACCATCAAGTATAAGGTCGATGGCACTTTAGAACGGTATAATGCAAGATTAGTGGCCAAAGGAGATCCACAAACCTATGGGGTTGATTATCTAGAGAACTTTTCACCTATGGCGAAAATGAACATTGTGACGGTGCTATTATCGTTGGCAGCTAACTTAGGGTGGACCTTACAACAATTTGATGTCAAGAATGCCTTTTTGCATGGGGATTTAGATGAGGAGGTATATATGGAAGTTCCACCAGGTTTTGGAATGAATTTCTAAAATAGAAAATCATGTAAAACGAAGAAAGTGTTATATGGGTTGAAGCAATTACCAAGCAAAGTTAAGGACATCAGAGACTATTTATAGAACATACAGATTTAGGGGAGGTTACTATATTATTGGTGTATGTGGATGATATAATTGTGATAGGAAATGATCCAAAGGAAAGGTAATACCTTCAATGATATCTAGCAAGGGAGTTTGAAATAAAGGAACTTGGGAAATTAAAATGTTTCCTAGGAATCAAGATTGCATATTTGAAGGAAGGTATCTTTATTTCTTAACAAAAATATGTAACTGATCTTCCAAATGGGACAGGAACATTGGGTTGTAAGCCAGCAAACACCCCTATAAAGTCAAATCACAAGCTAAGAGGGGAAATAGATGGTATGATGGTTGATCGAGGCATGTGTCGAAGGCTTGTTGGCAGGCTAATTTACCTCTCACACAAGACCAGACCTTGCATATGCTGAGAGTGTTGTGGGTCAATTCATGCATAATCCGAAAGAAGTACATCTTCAAGCAATGTATTGAATTCTGCATTATCTCAAGGGAACCTCAAGAAAAGGGTTATTGTTTGAGAAGGGTATGGAATTGAGCCTAGAAGCCTACACGGATGCAAACTAAGCAAGATCGATCATGGATAGGAGATCAACAACGGGTTGTTGTACATTTTTTGGAGGAAACTTAGGTCTTTTGGTAATTGTTTTTTAAAACAGTTCTGAAAAAATAGTTTTTAAAAACTGTTTTTGAAAACTGTTTTATAATGTTTTATTAAACAAAAGTTTGTTTGGAATCTAAAATTGTTTTTAACCTGTTTTTAATATTTTTAAATATTTTTAAAAATAATTTTATGTACATAGCTTTATTTTTAATCATTATATATGTTTGTATAATTATTCTTTAAAACAGCTCTCAAAAAACAACCGAAAACAACTAAAAGAAACTCTCTGAAAACACCTTATTTTCTGTTTTCTGATAATAGAGAACGGAAAGAAACATAAAACAATTTCTAATTGCCAAACATGTTTTTCAGTTTTTTTATTCTAAAAAATAGAAAATTGTTCTTGAAAACAATTGTCAAACAAGGCCTTAGTGACTTAGAGAAGTAAGAAACAACCCGTAGTAGCAAGATCAAGTGTAGAAGCAAAATTCAGAGTAATGGCACACGGGGGTTGTGAATTACTTTGGCTTAAGATTATTCTCAATGATCTCAAAGTCAAGTGTATGTATCCTATGAGATTATATTGAGAAAGTAAGTCAACTATCAATATAGCTCACAATCCAATGAAGCCCGTGGAGGTGGATAGACATTTCACATTTCATTAAAGTGAAGTTGGAAAGTGGTCTAATCCACACACCTTACATATCAACAAGGCAGCACCTTGTAGATATTCTAATCAAGTCCATTCAATGTTTCAAGGAATAACAAGCAAGCTGGGAATGGCTAATCTCTATTCACTAGCTTAAGGAGGAGTGTTGACGAAAATCGGGCCCTTTAATTTAGAAAATTATCATACAGATGTGACAAGTGAAACTTTTTGTATATTAGGAGTGTTCCTCATTTATAGGGGTTGTTAAAGCTAGTTTTTAATGTTAGAGTCAGTTTCCAATTTAAATTTTGAATTTCCTAAATAGGATTATGTCACTAGATAAATATGTACCATTTTTTTTCTACTTGAATGAGAAAGACAGTTTTTTAGAATTTCTCACAACACATTTTTCAAATTAATGAGTCCAATGTTAAAATGCAACAATCTCTGACTAGTCAGTAAATTGGTATAGATGCTTCCAAAAACCCAGTATTTAAGAGTTTCCATCCCTTTCTTGACTGCAGGATTGTTCTCAACGTCAAATGATTGAGGTAGACTGCATGGCATAATCAGTGTTATCAAAGGAAAAAATAAAGTTTTAAGTGGAAAAGTGCTTTGGTGACAGTTTTAGGTAAATGAAATTGTACATAAAAAAAGATGAGAAGAAAGATCCAGAAATCCAAAAGGAGAAAATAAAGAAAGAAAAATACAACATCACCAAAGAGTACAAGTCAAGGTGGCAAAAAATCCTCCACAAAGGTTTGTTTGTGATCACAGCCATATATAAATAGATAGATAAATAAATAAATAAACAATCCCCCCACAATGCACAATACATGAGAGAGCCCATGCTTAGCTGATTTATCTACAATAAAATTTGGCCTTTGAGGAATCTAAGAGATGGAGCACCTCAAAGCTGTAGTCAGGCCAACAGTATTACAAGCCCCAGGGATCTATGTCCACAGTCCTTTCTTACACTGAAAGACTAACTTATCACCATGGTCAAATCTCCCTGAACTACTATATTATTTAGCTCAATGACCACACCAGGATCAAGCCTTCCAATAAAGAAAGCATCTCAGTCTCACTATTCTTCACCAGAAAATAAGGCCTTTAGGCCCACAACCACAAGATTCTTGTGGTCCTGAAAGACAATCAATCCCAAGACATTCTGGATTACCCACAGAGCAACCGTCAAAGTTAAGATTAAAGTAAACCTGCACGAGAGAATTTCCACCCTGAAGGAGAGTACACCAGGCTCTTACAAGAAGAGCAGGCAATCTCCAATCCAAACAAATCATGCTCATTGATATCCCATGAAACACGAAAGAGACAAAAACCTAAAAGAATGAGATAGAAGATCAAGTCCATGGCGACTCCATTGGTCTACTTCTATCCTTAAAGATCCTAAAATTTCTCTATAATCATATCACCCAAAGAGTATCAAGTATGGTCACCCACCATAGAACTCTACTCCCACAACTGCCTCCAAAACCTAGAAGCAATAATTGTAGGAAATGGTCAGTTTGTCTTCACCATCTAAAATAAATAATTTGTGCCAAGAAATCAATGTAATAACCTAAATCTATATAAAAATGCAATACTGATTTAATAAGTCTTTTACTTGCTTAAAGACTCAATTAGTAGATTGATTAGTTAATTAAGGGGAAGATTTTTATTTTATTTTTTAAAGTAGAATTAATACTCTTAGAAATTTGAAGAAGATAGTAGCTGAGAATTTACCAAACTTTTTGACTCCATAAGTGGCGGTTACTGTAGCCATTTGGAGGTGGCAGAACAGCCGAATCATTTAAAGAGTGGCTGGAACATGTGCAAATAGAGAATTGAATTGAGAATTTAGGATACCTAAATCAAAAGAAATATGACAAGAAGTAAAAGGTGACTCAACTGCTAGCTTGGAATTATGCCTTTTTATTGAAAACCCCTAAATTTTAAGCATATATTGTCCTAAATAAAAGTGATATTGACTGAAATGTTGAAATTTGTTGTTGATGACAGAGATATGTACTCTGTTATGCTTGGAAACTAACCTTGGATGTAGCATGAGCAACATGGCAAGGTTCTCAAGGCACTGAGGAAAATGGAGTAAAGGCACCACATTAGGCCGCCTTGTCAAATAATAAGGGGGAACAGTCCCTAGGTGAAAATCCCTAAAAGAAGAAAGGCAAAATACCCTATGGTGGAAAACTAAAACATACTTCGGAAAGATCCTTTTTGGAATTCATAGGGGGCATAATCATGTCTTTGGGTGAGAGTCCCTGTAATACAGGTGTACAAGCTGGGAAAGTTTAGTTGGATCAATTGTTCAGGTATTTGAAAGGTAGTATGGCTTGTTGGGCTATATGATTGTTCTTGTTCTGAATTACCAGAAAATGTATACATGTTGTCAACTATGTATTATCATTGCTTAAATTCTTGTCTAAATTTTAAAATGGAATCATCGTCTACTAACCCATGAAGCTCACCCTTTATTCAAAATGTTTTACAGTTAAAGAAGATGAGGCAACAAGGGCTGAAAACCAGGATGCATGATATGTTATATTAGAATTGTTGGGATGGATGCTTTTTGCTAAGTACTGTGATAAGTGGCCATTATGCAAATCATGTTTGGACATTGTAATATGCTAAGACACGGGATTAGTCTTGTTTTATAGCAACGAGGCAATATAAACAAAGCCTAAGCGAAGTTAGGCAAGGCTCAGACTATTTTGTAATGTGGATGTAAAATTTATGTAGAATGGACTTCATTATTCAGATGATATGGCAATATTTTGATTTGGGAAAATGGAAGCAAGATTGAAATTCATAATCCAATCTCCCAGAAACTAACTTGTGGGGGAAGAGAGTGAGCATTTGCAAAAACGAGTACAGGAGAAGGGCTCCTTCATCACTTATAAAAAGACTTTATTTTGGTAGATCCATAGTTTTAAAAGGCTCAAGGCGCACCAAGGCGCAAAGTAGTCCTGGAGCCTGAGGCGCAAGGCGCACCTAAGGTGCGGGCTTTAGTAAAGTGAGGCGCACCCTAATTTACATATATTATATAATATAATCAAATTTAACAATCATTTATTTGTCCTAAACACATAAATCATCAAATATCATCCAAAACTTCAATTTAATCAACAAAAAACATAAAAATAAAGAACTCAAGCATAAAAACAAATCCAAATCCATATTGCTAATCATAGTTGTGAAAGGCGCGCATAACGGAAGATACGTGACTATTTTCCCTTTATTTTTCCCCTATTTTTCCTCTTCTTCTTCTTCTTCACTTCTCCACTGCACGGCTAAGGCTAGGGCACGATCGGGAGTGGTGTCAAGTAGAAAAATACAAAAAAAGGGGGCTGGAAAGGAAAACAGGGCCAAAACGGTGTCATTTTGGCCTTTTTTTTTAAATAAAGGAACAGGCTCCAAAACGACATCGTTTTGGCCTGTTCCTTTTAAAATTAAAAAGTGCCAAAACGACGTTGTTTTGGACCCACAAAGTAAAAAAAAAAAAAAAAATAAATAAAGCTCAGCCCTAACCCTCTACAACCCGACGGACTGAAGAAGAAGAGGAAGAAGAAGAGGAGGGTCAGAGGGCGTACCTGACCAAGGCAAGTCAGGCGACCACGCGTTGCGCGCCTAAGTGGCGCCTTCATGAAGGGGTGTTGCCTGCCTTTAGGCGAGGCACCGGAGGGTGGCGTCGCACCGCCCCGAGCCTAGGCGCGCCTTTCACAACTATGGGTAGATCAACAAAATTTCAAATGTGACCATGGTAAATGATTTTAAAATTTGTGGATCATGTCTATATCTTCAACAAACTTGTTCTAAGTTGCAAGTGAGTTTTAGAATGAAGAAGAAATAAATTTGGCATTGAAAATGAAGAGAAAATTAAACTTGTGCAAAGGTGGATGGAGGTTGTCTATGCAAGGTCGTGCACACCTCTAAGCAAGTCAACTTGCATAGGTCCTAAGTAGCTTTTCCTTGCACAAACCTCTGAGCAGATTGAACCACGCATGCCCTTGAGCAAGTGTCATGACGCAAACCCCTCAAGAACCTAAGCAACCTGAACTCGGTCCACAACCCATACATATGAAGTGCCACTTTGATTGTAAACTCCATGAGGCATCTGAATTGTAACATGTCATTAGCATTAACTTTTTGTTAGCAACCAACTATGCAGAAACCTTGGTTTGACCTTTAAAATAAAATTGGTCCACGGGAAAGAATGCGAGTGTCCAGAAGAAGAGAAATCCAAAACAAAGGAATGCAAGTGAATGACCAAACTTTCTCATCAAGGAAGGTGACAGATAAATATGAAGTAAAAATGATATAAAAGTAGTGAAATCATTGAATAGAAATTAAGGTTCTAAGGTGGAGGAGAAGAGAACATGACTAAGATAGAAGAAATGGGTGGTCAACACATCAATGAGATTATGAGAGACAACGAAATCCAAGAAATGGGTAGTTCACACATCAATGAGATTATGAGAGACAATGAAATCCATCAGGTTATAGTCTATAAAAAAAAAAAAAAAAATCCATCAGCTTATAGAGAATTCGTTCATATATGATGGCAAAGAAGAAGATAGGAAAAAGATAAGGAGCTACAGAAATATTAGGTCTATTTAAGAGGTAATGTCATATAAAACTAAGAAAAGAGACTAAAAATAGTTAATATAGAATATTCACAGGAAGAATTGTCAGCAAGTCATGTAAAACAAACTTATAGCACTTAAATATGTCATAAGGTACGTTATCTTGTTCCCAAAACATGTCATATAGTACATAAAATAAAAGAAGGAATCATGTACAAACCTGAGGAGTTGCGTCTCAGAGATGTATGCAGCAATAAATGATGGTAGTGACAAGTGCGAAGCTTGGTAACTAAAGCCTCTTCTGTCAGACCATCCTCTACTGAAAACGTCTTCATAGTCTCAAGGACTAAAATTATAGAATAACCCTTCGCAGAACGAGAAATTCCTATAAGTGCAACAATAAATTTAACTTTTATCAAATTAGTCAAATTAGAATGAAACATTAGAAAAAAAAAAAAAATAGATTGTACAACTATGAAACAAATAAAATTTATCTAAATAAAAAAATTAATGCATATAATATTTCAAACAGCAGATAATCAGATTTAAATTACTTTTCCCAGCAGGTTCACAAACAGCATACTTATTCATTGAAATGAATTGTATTGTTTCTGATAAATAATAATAATAATATTGTTTTGAGTTAAAAATTTGTTTCAGTTAATAAAAAGGAAACAGCTATACTACATATAGTTTCATGGAGACATAAAGTTTTTTAAGTTAATTTGAGGAACTGATTTATAGCAGGTTTAAAGATTGCAAGAAGGGAGGGATCTTCAGTGGTTCAATATTGCTCTCCTACCAATAATTATAATAGCAATAAGGAAAGAGCTATCACTGCATATGTTTTTATGAAGATATAAAGCTGTTTAAATTAATTTGAGCAACTGAATTATAGCAAGCATAAGGTTGCAAGAAGAGAGGAATCTTCAGTGTTAAATATCGCTGTTCAGGTCTGGGTCTTCCCTGATTCTTGTTCAATATCAAGGGAATCTAGGAACCAGGTAATTTATTGCTTGGGTGCAGTAACCTGCATTTAAATGGATAGGATAATGGGCAACATAGTAGAGCCTATCCTTATTTCAGATAGGATCACCAATACTATATAGGTCCAATGAAGGAACAAAGGGAAGTATCTACTTCACAGTTAGCTGTTTCTATTGGATGGGAGGTGAAATTTTTCGAAAAATCCACTTGTTCCCCATTACTGTGAAAAGACAAGAAAGAATCTTTAGATGTAGTGGCTAGGAAGTAACAGAAAAATGGCCACAAATAGCCAAGCTTCAGACAAGGTGGCAATGTATGACGCACATCTTGACCCTAAAGCTAGACGAATACAACTCAGCTCAAACAAAAAACCATGAGGTAGGATGGATCAGTCCAAAAGGGAGTCATTTGATAAATGTTTAAGCTACAGAAGAAGAGAGGAAGGACAAAAATAGGACAATACATGAAGGCCTTTGACTAAACAGAGGATATGGACATGAATAGGGCTAGATCATGAAAACCATTTTTGTAGATAACCACACTGGATTCACACCCTAAATTATATCCTGGCTGCAGTAGTCATTCTGGTTTCTACAACTTTGTCAAGCAGATATCATTTGGTAATTGTGGTTTCTTTAACTTCTTTGAGCAGATATTACTTTTTAAAAATATATTATTTCATTTGATTCTAACAACCACTTCATCCAGTATAAAAATCTCTCAACAAAGCCCTGGTGCAATGGTGCAGGCTAATAAACATGCAGATGGCATGTAAGAACTTTCAGAACAGTAAATAACATGGCACAGCTAATAACATACAGGGAGACAGCAAAAAAAAGACAGGTCAAGGCAGCAAATTGATGCACATAAACATGCAACAAAACTCAACAAAGTAGTAAAGATAAATTTTAGTGCATAATTTCCACTAAAACCAACTGTATAATGTAGAGCATGTATTTTATTCATACCAACTACAGGCATTGGTTCTGGAAAATCAAGATCATGATCAACCCCAACAAGTCCAAATACATAAGGACTACCCGGATGCGCATGCCTGAATACTTAAAAAGAACAAGTTAGAGCAAGATACGAGTGTCAAGATGTCTCAGAATAAGAAAATTAGAAAAAAAAAAGTCCATGATTAAATTAAATATATATTCTACATGTATTCTTTAATTTCTATGCTCCCAATATTCCAAAATTGCCTTTCAATAATGCAAAAATATGCACCCAAAAAAAAAAAAATCATGACAATCTTCATTTGAAGATGCAATGAGTAACTTGTTCATGAGGTCTATGGTATAAAGGGGAGGGGGGAAGAATTTATTGTTGAGCATGGAAGGGGAAGAATATATTCCTACATGTTGTGCTTTGAAATTCTAATGTGTTATGTTAAAAGTAATTATTGCTATGCAAGAGTTTGTAATCTTGCCCCTTTTAGACTCAACAATAAAAATTGGTGAAAAGATATAGGAAAGTCAATAAGACAAAAATCTAAGCTTATTCCATCTTTCCTTCTCTTTTTCCTCCTTTCAAACCCTAGAATCACATGTTTATAGGTTCAAATTGGCACCAAAGCATGATCCTAACATTTACCCTAAATTTTGCAAACCAAAACACACACACACACTCACATCACTTGACATCATGATGATGTCATGTTGGCATTATCATCTCACAGAGAAATGTGTAGGGTTGGATCTACTGATTTTTCTGGTAATTATGATGATGTTTTCAAAGTTGTTTTAAGCTATTTTCTTTGAATGTACAACTTTACTAGCATTCAGCTACTACTTCTACATCTATTTCTTCAGGTTCTTGACTTTCCACAACAGCACAGTAAATCTCATAATCATATGCAGCCACCCACTGCCACTTGTAATCCACCTTTTCCCAGTGTGGATACATTGGAACTCCATAGAATGCAGTCTTCACTTTCATCTGGTCCCCTTGGGAGCATCTAATCACGTGACTGGTTCTATTTTCTTTTTTCTTCTCAGAATGTGACCAAAGGAGGTCAATCACAGTAATGATCTATAATAATTTCTTAGTTTCAGGGTTAATCAAATCATTCTTTTTCTCCTCCCTTTTGGTTTTTAAGCATCTATCAGTCATTGTTTAAAAGAAATAAAGACAGGGGGATTAACATCTAGTTTGTTGGTTTCATCAAACAACATTTCATGTAGATAAATGTATCTGCATACTTTCTGGTCAATAAAGAAGTAATTAAAAGCAACTACCATCTCACCCAACAGAAATTTGGTTGAATTAAAGCAGAATAAACTACATGTATATCATCCATATCAGTTCCCTGGTCTGGAGGAAGATCATCCAAGGAAAATTTGGGGAAGTGATCAGGGGGTGGAACACTTGTAAGGTGAGAGAGACTGTTGGCATGTGTCTTTGGAGAGACATAAGAAAAGGCTGGGAGGATTTCAGTCACAGGATAACTCATTGAGTTAAAAATGGCATACAAATTTTGGTGGGATGGGAGGGAGATCTGCCTGAAGGAAGCCTTTCCTTGATTGTTCAGTTTAGCTTCTCACAAGAATGCTACTGTTGCTAACATGTGGAAAGGAAGAGGTGGTGAAGGCCAGTGGCTAGTACATTTCAGAAGACCCTTCCAAAATTGGGAATCGGATGGAGTGTCCCAATTTCTAGAGCTTATTTATATGGTGAAATTGTCAGATGAAGGGGAAAATTTCTTTGTCCGGAAGGAGGAAAGGAAGGAAGTCTTTAGTGTAAAGTTGTTCTATAGTTCTATGTTTGCTGATTCTAGCGTGGACTACCCAGCTGATGAAATTTAAGGTTCTCAAGCTCCTATGAGATCTCATTTTTTCAATTGGGAAGTTGCTTGGGGGAAAAACTCAACTCTAGGCTTTTTAATGAAGTGGGGGTGGACAATGCTAATAGATGTAGTCTGTGCAAAGAGAGTGAAGAGTTAATTGATCACATTTTGATTCCCTATGCAAAGACAGTTGTTATGGACATTCCTTGTATCAATTTTTGATCAAAATTGGGTGTTTCCAGCAACAGAGAGGAATTTGCTTCTTAAGTGGAAGTTCAAGGGATTGGATAAGAAGAGTCACCATGTTTGGCAAATGGCACCCATTTGCTTGTTTTGGTGCATTTGATTTGGAAAGAGCGCAATCACAGAATCTTTAATGGAGAAGAACTTGCAGATCAGAGGTTAAAGGAAAGTTTCATTAATTCCCTCTTTGATTGGTCCAAAGCTTCATTAAATATGGGAAATTTCTCATTGTTGGCTTTCACAATAGCCTTAGCTATGAATAGTTTGGTTTTGATGCTGATTTTTTGTAGATATCTATTTGTATTCTTTGTTTTGTTTTTTGTGTATACTTCTTGTATACTTAGGGTGTGCCCCCTTTTATTGGCACTCTTTCAATAGATTCTCTGTTTGCTGATCAAAAAAAAAAAATCACATCAGTTCATTTGTTGTGTCTTAAAATGGATAACAAAATGAAAATAAAAAAGGTAAATTATTTTTTTTATAGGTAAAAGCACAGAAAGAACAAGCAAATTAATAGCATTATTAACATGTATGTGATTACCCAGAGATAAAACGACCTTTACGAGAACGAGCTTGAGTTGGACCCTGAACTTCCTCCACTATGCACTACAAAAACCAAAACATGCAACCATTACAATGAACAAGTCAAACAAAGAAATACCAGATTTAGCCCCCCCAACAAAAAAAAAAAAAATTGTACATAACACCATTTTCTAAGCAATGATAAATTGATAATAACTAGAAGCAATTCTCAACTCAATGGCAGTGAGTGTCATCAGATAGAAATGGATTTCATTAGTGAAATATGCTTCTGTTTTCAACTTCATTCTTAACTTTACAATGCAAGATAATAAAATGAATTTGTGTACTACACAAGCAAGATTTAATCATTATACTCACAACTGAATACCCGCTACGTGTCAGGTCATCCAAAGTTTGTCGTAGATTCTGGACAAAAGAAGGATTTAATCAGAACACAACAAGGTATTTTCTGTTGAAGAGCATAAATTGAATGCACACGATACATGATTATTTGATGCCTGGGAGCTTGAGTTAGTGTAATGTTTCTTGGATTGCATCTCTTACTGTATTTTGCCCTGATTGGAGGATTTGTAGACGTGGAAAGCTCTGAAAAAGGGATGTTTCTTGGCTTGCTTCTTTAACTCTATTCCGTCCTAATTGGGGGAATGGCTAGGAGGGCAAAGTGTTGAGTACAAGTTGTTACTTGGTAAATCTTTTCATTCATTGCTTTCTGTGAGGGCTTTTTCTCCTTTTTTTGTCAGCAGTGTTGTGGGGATTCAATAATCTGCTCAAGGTGAGCCATTTTTATGGGAAACCATATGAGAAAAGATTCTTACTGTTAACCAACTAATGAGAAGGGTCATTTCAGAAAGAATGGATAAAAAAATAAAAATGGGAAACAAGATGAAGGAAACCACTGTGCACCAATGCTGTGGACAAAAAAAAAATATTATTTTTTTTTCTGAACAATCTCATTCCGTTTCCTATCAAGGATAAAATAACTGTGAATATGCATAGAGGAAGAACAAATCGAAGAATAGAAAAGGAGGGAACAAGAGAAGAAAAAGGAAGAATAAAAAAGAATGCAAGAAAGAGGCCCCTCTAATTTTAGCAATTTATATTTACAAAAAGAAGAGATAATTACAAAAACTACCCTCGCAACTATGGAGGCAACAACATAAAGAAAATGCATATTTTTCTTAAAATCCTTCTTATTACATCACACTTCTTTTTTTATTTTTCCTTTCTTTTATATAGGAAAACAGAAATTCATATAAAAAGCACCTAACAAAAGGGGGCACACCCTATGAACAGAGGGGGTATGCAAAAGGCCCTAAAGAAGGAAGACAACACATCCCTCCAAAAAAAAGAAAAAACAAACCTATAATCTCTTATTGCATCATACTTTATCCAACCCTCAAGATGAACCATTCTCTCAACCTTCAAACTGGACCAGAAATCCCTTACAAGAAAATCATAGACATGCAAGATCAATACCAGAAATGAAAATGGCATACAGGCTTGACTTAGAGGGATGTAAATCTTGATAGTGTCTTTTCTATTGAAACTAGGGATGCAACTATGACAAGTTAGGTAAGCCTAGAGGGTCAACAAAGATAATTCAAAGAATCAAACATTTTCCTGAAACTTAACTCTGCTCGAGGCAACCAACTTGAGCTCAACTCAGATCTGTTTACCTTGTGACTTAAGTTATCCAAGTAGATAGAATGTCCGACCCCATTAAAAATAAAATTTGGCAAAGAACCCCGGCAATAAATGAAGTCCATAAAATAGTGCCTCCTATCCTCCACTTTCTCTTTCGTTCAAATAGATGATAAATGCAACACAACCTCTTTTATAGTTTTTTTGTCCTGAAATTATAATTCCCTCTAAAATTCTCTCATTGCACTCTTTCCATAGGCATCAACCCAGAGGAAAAAGGGCCACTCTCCATTGCTTTTCTATTCCACTACATGAACTTGCCATGCCAACTAGAAAGCACCTTTCTTGGTATCCTGGGGAACAACTGAAGGACTATGGACAATGAAAAGAACATCACCCAGATTTTTAAGGCTACTAGACAGTGGATTCAGAGGTGATTTTCTGACTCCTTATTTGATTTACACATGCAACCCCTGTTGGTCAAGATACATTATGACACATCAACTCATCAATATCAGGACATTTTCCAACATTGGTGCCAAGATGAAGAAAACCAAGCTGAGGGTCTCCAAATTTCTGAAGCTGTGAAATTAACATCACTCCTTGCACCTCAGCTTCAAAGAACCTTTTCAGAGAGATGCGTATGATGAATAATTTTCAATGTCAAAACATCCATCCTCTCTTAACTGACCTAACCAGGGAAACCTGACCAATAGATTGGATTTGATGATACTGCCCAGGAGATGTAGGATTGCAAGCCTTTACCACCAAGCTTTATTTTAGTTGGTGAATTTTTAATTATTTGTAACAAAAAAAATATAAATTATTTAATCTTCAGTAATTTTGATGAATCCCACTCAAGAAACATATCTCCATCGTACATCTCATTATGTTTTTCAAAGTAAAAGAAACATATCTCCATCATACTCAAGAAACCTACCTTTCAATACTTAGGGTAAATACTCTTATATAAAAAGAAGTATGAAATACACTGTTATTTATGTAGAGGATCTGGCTTCAGAGCTTGGTTGTAAGGTCAGAAGCCTTTCTTCCACTTACATGGGGATGCCATTGGCTGCTCCTTTTAAGTCCGTGGCAGCTTGGGATGGAGTAGAAGTGAGGTTTTGCAAGAGATTGGCTATGTGGAAGAAACAGTACATTTCTAAAGGAAGGAGAATCACCTTGATACGAAGCACTTTGTCTAACTTGCCCATTTATTTCATGTTTACACTCTCCATGCCAAGGATGGTCAGATTAAGGTTAGAGCATATTAAGAGGATTTTCTATGGACAGGTGGGCTTTAGAGCAAAAACCTCATCTAGTAAGGTGGGTGACCATTTGCTTAGATAAAAGAAAAGGGGATTGGGGGTTAAGTGTCTTTCTACTCTCAATAAGGCACTTATTTGCAAATGGAGTTGGCGTTTTGTGAATGAGAGAGGGGCCTTTTGGAATTAAGTGATCAAGGGGAAGTAAGGGTAGTAACAAGGGGGGAGGTGTTCTCGAAAAGTGAGGAAAGGGTATGGTGTAAGGTTGTAAAGCAATTAGGAAGGATTGACACATTGTCAACAGTAGACTTTCCTTGTGATGGATAACAGGTGTAGGGTGAAATTTTGGAAGGATATGCAGTGGGGGGCTACACCTTTATGTGATTCCTTCCCTTCTTTATTTGCTTTAGCCGTCTCCAAGAAGGCTTGGATGAAGGATGTCCGGAATTTCTTAGTGGGTGAGGGGGGAGAGTTGGAGCCCTCTCTTCTCTAAACCATTTAATGATTGGGAGGTGGATGAAGTAGAGATTTTCTTGTTATGTCTGCATGGGAAGAGAGTGCATAGGGATGAGAAGGATAAAGTGCTTTGGACAGAGACGAAGAGTGGCAAGTTCTCTATTAAATCTCTCTACAAAGCCTTAGAGCTAGGCTTTTCAGTTTCTTTTCCAATGAAAATCATTTGGAATTTGTAGGTGCAACCCAAAGTGAGTTTCTTTGCTTGGAAGGCAACATGGAGAAAAGCTTTAATCTTAGACCAAATTTAGAAAAGGGGATGGTCTTTAGCAAATAGATGTTATCTTTGCCAAATGCATAAAGAATCTATAGATCACATCCTTCTCCATTGTGTAAAGACAAGGGCTTTATGGGAGATGTTATTACTCTTTTTAGGGTATCATGGGTGCTTCCTTTTTCGGTTAGGGCAACACTTTTGGGTTGAAATGGGACTTTTGTGGGCAAAAAGCATAAGAAAGTTTGGAAAGCAAGCCCCTTCTACATTTCTTGAACAATTTGGAAGGCAGGGAATAAAATTGCCTTTGAAGACAATGTGCTTTCCATCCAAAGGCCAAAAGGATCTTTTGTTTGTTTTCTTTGGTCGAAAACTAACATGTTTGTGAAGGATGATCTTTCAAGGCTAATTGGTTTCATTGATTGGTTGGGCTCTCGTTGAGGATGGGGATGTTTTTTGTACCCCCATTTTGGCAACTATTTTTTGTTTAAGTTGTGTGAGGGTGGTTGTAGTTATCTTGTATATCATGGGTTGCTATTTTGGCGCCTCTTTTTAATATAATATATACTCTTCTTTACTTATCATAAAAAAAAAGGGGGGGCATGAAATGTCTTACCAATTATTGTTGTTCTTTAAATTTTTACTAAGGTCATAACGATATACAAATTTTCTTAGTGCTAAGACAGGTCTATTTTCACCGGGACGAGGTCTCAAATCTTTTACTCTCTCCAAGTTGAGTCATAATTTGTGTAATGGACGTGATTAAGGTTTCAATTGTGACTTTAAATGCCCTCTAGGTGGTAGGAAGTCTACAAGAATATGTGGGATAGATTGGAGTCTAATTAACATAAACACTAATATTTCTTCTTAATCACACTCTGAAGTTTGGAATGATAAGTTGGACATTAAGTATAGGTTGAACCATGATTTAGAACTTTGGGGCATGACAACTTGGTTATATTTTTTAATTCCCCACAAAATTTATTAGTCAATTTACTTTGTTCTTAAAATCAATTAATGCAATTGAATGCAAGATCCATAGATACCTAATAACATATTTCATTATGACTACACCTAAAGCCTTAACACCCTACCTCATAGACAACCTCACTTGCTTGTACGCAAGCTCAATAACCAATTTGGACTAAAACTCCAATGCCTATCTCACATACAGCCTTCTTTTGCTTGCACATGCGCTCAATAGCTGACCTATACTAAAGCCCTCGCACCACATCTCACATGCAACCTTTTCTCATGTAACCAACTTTCTCTGACTTGCACATAGACCCAATAAATAAAGGAAATAAGCACTAGAATCCAATTTGTACTCATAAACAAATAAGTGGTGAGGTTTGAATCCATAACCTCTTAAGAAAGGAGTTGAGTGATTGAAGTTATTAATATACTTATCATACCTCATAGTTAGCTAATTGAAATAAAGTGCAAGTCCCTAACACAAAGGCAAAGCCTGTGAGGGGAAAGGGATGGAATAGGGGGGACGAAGCAATAGTGGATGGCTAGGGAACCAAAGCTTTCCCAAGATCCTATAGTGGGATAAGCACACTTCAAACCAAGGATGAAAAAATCACGAAATATCAACGATATTTCGTCAAAATTTCGGGTTTTGGTTGCCACTAAAGCGATAAATGGTGGAGAAATGTCGATCCACTGATTTTTCAGTCACTTTTTAGATTTTTTTTTTTTTTTCTTGGGCTATGTTTCAGGATATATTGATTTTTTTCTAATTTTTCAAGAAATTCCCAATATTTACATTGAACCCTAGGCGACCATAAGGCCAAATTGCCCTCAACAATATGAGAGCACATAACCTATATATATTAGAGTTATCATGAAAATAAAATATTAAAAGAATATTTTAATAAATAAATTAATTCTAATTATTTTATTTTTAAATTTCATTTAATTGATCACCAAAAATATAAAAGCTACCATAATCATTTTTTTAATTGATCATCTTTTTTTATATCATTATATATTAATTTAATATAAAAAATATAAATTTAAAAAAAAAATTATATATATATCATCATTTATTTTATATCATTGAATACAGTTAAATTAAATAGATCATAATTTTAGTATTAAATATATTTTACAATTAGACATATTATAATCAAATATCAATAATATTTAATGTAGTTTAATAATGAATGTACACTTGCAAATTTCGTATTTCTTATCGGCGCACATGATACTATTGTCGAATATGACAAACTATATCATATATATATATATATATATATATCAATTTCTTCAATAAAACAACTTTAAAATGTCCATTATTACTTCTTATAGCATTATTTTAGAATTTTTCCCAACATTTGCATAAGTTTTGATCAATTTTTGCTCTATTGATATTTTGTCAAAATATCCACCAATATTTCCCAATATATCCTGATATATCTATAAAATCGAGTTACCAATATATCCATCAAAACCGATACTTTTTATCCTTGCCTCAAACTTAGGGGAATAGACCCATAGGGGACCTGAGCCCTGGAGTGAGATAATTTTTTTTTATATATAGATAACCCCACAAAAGCTTTATTAGAAAAAGGGAGCTTAAAAGGCAACCCGAAGCATACAGGGAGTATACACGAGATACCAAAAGACAAAAAACAAAAAGGCAAACACTCACCAGCCCTCAACTAGAACTCAACCAATCAACAAAGTTAATTAAAGAACGGAGTCCTCCATCTAAACAAGACTTAGCCCAAGAGAAGAGATTACAAACAAAAGAATTTTTCATTCTTTGAATTGACAAAACCTCATTATCAAAAACTATCATGTTTCTTTCCTTCCAAACCATCCAAAATAAACAGGGAGGAGCAGCCCGCCAAGTCTTTCCATGCTTCTTGTCCACAAAGGAAGGGGACCATCCTGAGAGAGTGTCTCTAATCGTAAACGGGAGGACCCAATTAACACCAAACAAAGAGAACACAAGATCCCACAAAAACCTCGCCTTGGGGCAGTGAACAAGGATGTGATTTATCGTCTCCTCTTCAGCACAACACAAGAAGCACCTGTTTGCTAAAATCCAACCCCTCCTCTTGAGTTGATCTTGGGTTAGAACCTTCCCCCAAGAAGCTTCCCAAGCAAAAAAAACCCACCTTTGTAGGCACACAAGGGCTCCAAATGATGCTTCACGGAAACGGGACTGCACAACTAGATTCAAGAGTATTGTAAAGGGATTTTATAGAAAAAAAAAAAAAAAAAATCTCATTCTTCGATGTTTTCCACAACACTCTATCCTCCAAACCAGCAGCTAGCCTCTTTCCTTGAAGGGTTGAAAGGAGCCTCTCTACCGCCTCCACCTCCCAATTATTAAAAGATCTAGAGAAACAGGGAATCCAACCCCCCACATCCCCCACAAAATCCCAACAATCCACTACCCATGCATCTTGAGAGACCGCTAAGGCAAACAAAGATGGAAAAGCCTCACAAAGGGGGATATTCCCACGCCAAATGCCCTTCCAAAATCTCACCCTTCTACCATCCCCCACAGCAAAGGAAACATTTTTAAGCAACAGAGAACCTTCCTTTCTAATTTCCTTCCAAAACCCCACCCCATAGCCCTCCCTAACCTCACGGGAACTCCACCCTCCACCTTCTTCCCCAAACTTCCTACTAATAATAAGCTTCCAAAAGGACTCCTTTCAACCGCAAAGCGCCAACTCCATTTGCACAAAAGGGCCCTATTGAGAATAGAAAGATTTCTAATCCCTAAACCGCCCTTCTTTTTATGAGAACAAACAACAGCCCACTTTACAAGATGAGGCCTCTTCTCCAACGCTCCCCCACCCCAAAGAAATCCCTTTGGATTTTCTCAAGCCTCAATCTAACAACTCTTGGCATACGCAACAAGGACATGATAATTACTAAAAGAGTCCAGCAATTGAAGTATTCCAAAAACACATGCATGCACACATGCACAAAAGCAAAGAGAGAGAAGTAGTAGTCAATGTTCCAATCTCAAGAAAAGAGAGTTCAGCCAACAAACAAAAGACCAAGTATTTTAGGATAAGAAGCACTTTTCCTTATTCAACTAGAGGAAGAGCAAGGTTAAAAGGCTCCCCACCCAGCATTAGGAGCTATAAGTAATGGGATAAGAGGTGACTAATTGCTAATGCACATTTAATACCATGTTAAGCTACCAATTTGCCCAAAAAATTAAGTGGTTAGACAATAAATCAACAAAGAATCTCGAGTCAACTTGGACTAAAGTTGTAATAAAGTATTACAAATCAAAATTCTAGGTCTTCCATTTTTTACTAAATCATTTTCTTTTTCTTTTTTTTTTGGTAAAACAACAGAATGTTGCCTCTAGATTAAATTCCTCACTCCATCCTTGCACCCAAAAGTCCAATTGGCTTTGGTTCACACCAACCAAGTTGTAATCATAGATGAAACTTGGGAAAAAAAAACTTGAGAAGTTCAATTTTTTTTTAATGATGACAAAATTATTTGAATACAGATCAATCCATCAAAATAAACAAAGAAGATAATCCAATACCATGACTGGGCAGCCAGCTCTTGGTATACTGTCTGAGCGCAAACCACCGAAAGGATTCAAACCAGCATATTCAACAAGAATACAAGCATCAATTCCAATGGCTTCATAAAAATCCCCTACCTGAAAAAGAAAGGAAACCTCATTGCACCAATTATTCACTAATTGTAAGTGGATATATAAGAAAAAGCAAGATTAGAAATTTTTCAGCAAGGCAATATTGATTCATTATTCTGCGGGATGGATAACTAAATGTAAACAACTGCAAAGCAGTGATTGGAGTGAAGAAAACAAGGTTAACCTACTCTGCAGAGTAAAACTTCACGAGGAAACTTTGACTTGAACTGCAACATCTCCCAGTTCAGTGTTCCTTCTTTTAGACTACATTGAACACAATTCATTTGATGAATTAATCATATTAAAAGAATGAACATCTCAATGAGTGCTTTAAGAGATGTATTTAAATAGAAAACAAGAATATTTATCAAGGAATAAAAGAAATACCAAGAATTCATTGATTTTGCAATTCAGCAAATACTAGATGAATTGCTTAGAAAATGGATGGATGTTGTACCATACAAAGAATGCATTTTGAGAACTTTATGAGGAAGTGCAATTTCTTTATATATAATTGTGAAATAAAAAAAAATGAAAATTACAAACAAATCAAAGGAAAGAGCTCCATGGCACCATTTCTAGACACGTATTGTCTTTTTTCGTTTTTAGCTGCTAGAAAGTGTCTCAAATTCCTAATTAGTAAAAATTCATTTTTGTAAAGGATATTGTATAGAATATTTCCAAAGTTAATATATTATTTTAAAATTAGATTTCCTTATTAAATAAGAAAAGTTATTTTTTTTATAAGTATTAAATAAGAAAAGTTATTAGGAATATCTCTACAAATATTCTAAGTCATGAAATGAAGATGAGTTTGTAGGTACCATACAAGGTGGATAAAGATGCGAGGAAGAACGGGAGATACCCGGTGGAGCAAGAGGACTCATAGTTTAGGGTGTAGATACAAGGAGTGGGGAAATATAGAATGTTTCAGGAACCCAATAGTTGTATTTGGTTCTGTCCTCTATAATATTCTCTATAATATGGTAGAAAGATTTTGTTTCATCCATGAATGTAGGCATATTTAGTCAAACTATGTTAAAACCTCGTGTATCATTGTATTGATTATTTTATCTTTGTGTTTTTTATCTAACATTGTTTGCATTAAAGCTTCCACTGTCACAACATTAGCAGATGAACAATACTGACTAGTCCCTTTTCAAAAAATAAAATAAATAAGGCTCTCTTTTATGAGCCAGAAATATTAAAAATGTCAAATGAAACCAATGCAAGGACAAATTAAATGAGAAACAACTGATCAGCTTCTTAACTTCAGCATTTGTTTTAGCTTTTTGGCATATGCAAGTTATGCAATTAAATGAATTCCTGCAAGTAAAACAGCAATCAATGCAAAAACTTAACTTGCACTGCTCAGTTTGGAACCCAAATTTCAAATTGTAAACTATTCAGACAAAATATTTGACCTTAAAGTCTGAAAATTTTGGCCAAATTTTGGGAAACTTCAGATTTTCAATTTGAGGAAATTTAGCCTCAACATTTTTCAATTGGGCTGAGAATCAGGCCAACTTATTTGCAAGTTCAGTAAAAAAACATTGACATTTGACTTAATTATTTAGAAAGTTCAAAAAATTTCCTCATCACAGAAAAAGGATTAAAGGTAATACAGTTTATGCAATACAGACTTAATACTATCCCTTATAAACAAGACTGAATGCTTTCTACACAGATTTTTTATTGAACAATAGGAGAAACTAGAGCCAGCTAACCCATTCCTCCTCCTCCTGTGTTTCTCTCTCCCTTTTACCATCATCTCTTCCTGTTAGGACTGTGAGCATGGGAGATACTCTTGACAGAGTTGTTTCTAGGGTCATGTCCCTTGTGCTTTCTGAGTCTGCCAAATGCAATTGAGTCCACTAGAAATACAAGATTTTTCTGAGTTTCATATATTGTTAATCTAATCATAGACTGCATAAGAATGGGTCCAAAATTTGCAAAAGTTTCTTCAATAGGAAAATAAACTATGGAGTGCATGATACAACTTGAATCCAGTCAACCTTCAGTTCAGGTTTAGTAAATAGACGCTTTTATTCCATTTTAGTTTCACAATCTCCAAACCACCTGCTAATAATGTCAATGCTCTCATGAATTGTACAATTACACTTCCATTCTCATTTAAGTGTTTAACTCACCTTGAAGCTCCTAGCTCATCTTTTACAAGCTGACCCTTCCATATCATCCATTATGGATCATGCTAAGGTTACAATGTTCCAGGTAAATGCACATATAAATGTGTGCACAACCTTTTTTCTTTGCTTTTTTTTTTTTTTTTTTTGTTTTTTTGATAGGCAAAAAGCAACTAAACAAGATACCTTGCAAAAAGACCAAATCTATTTACATACAAGGCTATCTAAAATCCAACGTTGTGAATATCTCTAGCCCCATCACATCCCAAGACCACTTCAACAAGGCCTTCAAAAAAATCCCCTCCAATTTCTATTCTGGAAGCTCTTCCTCACAAAAGATTTTTCAATTACACTTTTTCCACATGCACCAAAATAAGCATAAGGGAGCAAAGGGACAAATCTACCTTCGCTTTTTCTCCATGGTCTTGACCTTCCACACTAGAATAAGGTTTTTGGCTAAGTCAGAAAACATCCACTTCAACCCAAACATTGTTAAAATAAGATTCCACAACTTTTTTGTCCTATCACAACAGATTAGGATGTGATGTTCCTTCATCATCTCTACAAGGGCTACATCTACTTACCATCGTCCACTCTGTTCTCATAAGGATATCTATTATTAGAATCTTCCCCAAAACTGCTTGCCATTCAATAAATAAATAAAACAGTTTCTTTGAGGAACATGGGACATCCAAATTTCTTCATCTGAGAACAACTCTGTACTCCCACCACATAAAGAACTACAGTAAAAAATTAAAACAGAAGTTTCATTTCCTATCTTCTTTCCATCATAAGCTGTCAACCTCTACTCCTTGCACCCTCATTGGATGTAAGAGCTTAAAAATTTGAATCACTCCATCCATTTCCCAATCTTGGAAGTGCCTTCTAAACCACAAAAACCAATGGCTCCATTCCTTCCCCCTGCCCACAAATCTGCCACTATAGCATCCTTGGCAGAGGCTAAACCGAAAGGCAAGAGGAAAGGCACTTTCAAAGGACCCTCACCCACCCATCTGTCCCAACAGGATTTAGTTCTCGTACCATTTTCCAACTTGAATAGTTTTCCTGATTCTAAAACCATCTCATCCTCTTCTAATGGTTCTCCATACACTTACACCAAAAGACCCTCTCACCTTTATGGTGATCCAAACCCAATCTATTTCCTCATATTTGGCTTGGATAAACTTTCTCCACATACTATTGTGCTTATTGGCAAACCTCCACAAACATTTGCTTGGTAAGGCCCAGTTTAAGATCTTCAACCTCCTAATTCCCAATCCACCGTATTTCTTATCTTTGCAAACAACTCCCCAACTCACTACATGCATTTTCCTTTCTTCTGCATGGCTAACTCGCAAAAAATCTATTGAAGTTTTTTACAATCTAACTCTTACTCTTTTTTTTTTTTGATAGGAAACGACAATGGAATATATTGATAAAAGAAGGTACAAATAGAAGGATGAGGAATCCTCCCAACAAAGAAAACAAGACTACAAGTAATCAATTATAAGAAAGTACAAAAAGGGAAAAGTAGACACTCTAGTTACACGCCGCTAACCAATCAAGTTGTAATATGTTAAGAGGAATCCCCTTAAAAACCTTATAACAAAAAGCCCAAAAAGAAGTAAGAAAACAAATAGAATCCCAAAGATACTCGGCATTCCTTGCTTTGTCCTCAAAAATCCTTGCATTTCTTTCCCGCCACACCACCCACATTAACGCGATGCACGCGTTTTGCCATAAGACAATCCCTCTCTTGGAAGATCCAAAACCATTAAAATTACTAGATAACATGTCAGAGATGCTCCTTGGGGAAACCCAATCCATCTTTGCTGATTGGAATAATCTGTGCCACAACCCCATCGTCAAAGAGCAATGAAGGAAAAGGGACATGAAGTAGATAACTCTTACTCTTTTGAGAATTGAAAAAAGGGACATGAAGTAGATTGAAAGTTTCAATAGGGAGCTCTCGAAGAGAACTAATCTCCCCCCTTAGACAAATATTGCTTCTTCCAGGAGGCCAACCTTTTTCTAAATCTCTCATCTACTAATCACATACGACACAGGAATTATGAATTGCTGCTAGAGGCAAGACAAAATATGATATAGGAATACTCCCAACCTTGCATCCAAATAGAAAAACCAATCTGTCCACACCCACAACCCCCCATAGGAACCATCTCACTTTTTTGTAAGTTTATCTTCGGGCGTGAATAACCAATTTAATTTCATTAAAAAGGTAATGATCAACAGGTAATTTATAAGATGCTTGTCAGCAGGAATAGACGGCTGCCACAATTTTAATAAAAAATAAATTTAAAAAAGGAAATAGCAATTTGAATACAAGATCTAGCAAAACAGTCTGCCAATCAATTTTTTTCTCTTTCTTTTTTTTTCAGCACAATAATAGCTATGGAATTAATGACCCCACGTCATAGCTCCAAGACCAAAGGTACATAAATATATAGCAAACCCAAGGTTCTTCCTTTCAGCAGTAAACATGAAGCTAGCATACTAAGAAAAGTGAGGAATTCACAGTATATTGCAGCATCATATGCACTCACTTCCCATTTTTCAAGTTAGGATCCACTCCTAGCAAATTGGAATATATAAGCCTTTTAACAAGGTGGACAGTGGACGGCTTTTTACACATTTGCATCCTCTGCAACAAAATACCACAAGAAATATTACTCTCAAATATCAAGAATAATACAATTTCGAACTTTAAAATGCAAAGAAATTCATCAAACTCTAGAAAAGCACCTCCTTCCACCACATTATGTGAGAAAGATCCTTTTCATCTAGCTCATTTTTCAATCCTATAACATTTTTTGTCATTCTTCCAGCTCCTTTCAAAACCCTCCTTTCGTTGAGACATCGGCTCTTCTCAAACTGTTGGCTGTCATAGCAAAGCAAAATAATCTTATGCCAATAAAAATAATAAAATAAAATAAAATAAAATCACACCAAAATCAACCATAAAATAAAATTAATTGGAACATTGCTCACAATCTTTTTGACTGAAAATCCTTTCTCATGTCTAGGAACTGAATAATTTCATCAAACACAGGGCCACAGAACCAAATGCTTCACATCATTTAATGCAAAAGCACCCAAACATGCATCAAATACACAAATAACCAAGACCTAGCTGTGATACACCTCTCACAAGCTCCAAAAATCCCGGAAAAAAGGAAAAATACTATGCAGAACACATTTTCACTCTGAAGAAGAATGCTACAAGTTTTCCAACACAACAAAACATTGTCTTTCCCTACAAAATTGTCCATCAAGCATTTCCCTTCAAACAAACACATAAACATATAAGAGGGAGGGAGAAAGTACAGTAGAAGTGTAGAAGAACGAAATGAAGTGTATTTGCAGGCAGGGGAACGGAGAAGAAGAGCGAGAGAGCAGAATCGAGGGAATGAAACGACGACGTTTTTGCTTGACAGCCAGTACATGGTGGTGGCAATGGAGCAGCAAATAGGAATTCTAGGGCTTTGAGTTGCTGGTTCCCGCCACAAAACTCCAGAAAAAGGTTCCAGGCTTTCCTGCGCAGGTGAGGATATTTTGGGAAAGTGAAAGGACAGTAACATTGGAGAGATGTTCTGATGCGACGCGGTCGCATTTGGGAAGTGGGTTTCCCCAAAATCACGTTTCTAGCTGGCATCATCAACCGTTCATTTTACATTCATTGATTTCGAGTTGACATCATCACAACCGTTTGTTTTGCATTGATCTTAACTGAGGGACGGCATACACAAAACGATATAAACAGCTATAATTTAACTTATTTCCAAGTCACTAAAGTGCCAGTGGCGTTCACAAATCACAATAGTGTTCTTCACAAAAATATTTAAACTGAAAATAAACATTAAATATTTCATTTCTAAAATTTAAATAATTAGTTTAATTGTGGTTTAGAAATATTTTTATTTTTATTTTTATTTTTAAAAACAGAAAATGATAATAACTTATATATAAAAAAAATTATATTCACATCCATCGGAACTCTTTTTACATCCGCCCTTATCATCTATTTTTTAGGACAAAAATATACTTTGATGCAATTTCTCTACTATTCTCTTCCTTCACTTCTTCTTTAATGTTTCGAACTATGCATCTAAATACTTGCATTTGGAATTGTACCTTTTGATACCCTATTTACCAAATAATTGAACTATGTTCAATTCGAATATTTCTCGTCTAGCCTTTCAGGTATGGATATTTCCTCATTATTTGGATTTTGAGATCCGAACTTCATGGTATTCAACCTTCTAGGTCTGAAGACTATGAAAAGTTTTTTTTTTTTTCATTTCTATTGTATTTTTTTCATGATTTCTCACTTCTAAACCATTTGCAAATTCTTCCTAATTGTTTTTTAATTATTTTTACAATAAGTTTTTCATTAAAAAAATTAAATTAAAAATAAGCCCTAAAAGATATTCATGTAGTATGTTCAATGAATTCAAACAAAATGTATAAAAAAATTACAACCGACCATAAACATGCTTCAAACGCTCTTTCATTATCAAATAAGTTTCCGAGAAGATGATTTTCTCTTAGGGTTTGTTGTTAAAGATTGAAGTCATCACACATTAAAAGAAGACAAAAGGAGGAGCTTCCTTGTGCTATAAAAGGAGGCCTCCACCCTCTATATTAATCATCTAAAAATAAGTTTTTATCCTTTTGTAAGTTTTTATGTTCTCTCCTCTTAATTGAAAAAAAAAGTTGTAATTTTGTCTTCATATAGTTGATATTTTTCGGTCTTGTCCTGTAGAGGTTTCCATCATAATTAAGTGGGTTTTATCACGTAAGTACTTCTGCCCCTTGTTTTATTTATTTATTGCTCTATTTTCCTTTTATTATTCTATTTTTCAAATTATCATTGTGGATATCATTTTATAACAATGGTATCAAAGCCTAGGTTTAAGACAGTAGGTGGTTACTTTTGTGGTAACTATATGACTACAAAAGTTTTGTCAAAAGAGTAATAAGAACTTAAGGAAAACAAGCTTTAAGTGGGACCACTGTGACCTTTCCACTTTCCTAGTGTATTCAACACATACACTAACTATTATTCTAGGTTACTGTTCACCATAAAAGTGAAACAAATGGCAACAAAATTTGAAAGAAAAAAAAATCAATGGGTTGATTCATGCCTAATTGGTGTCTCAGCTGATTCGTGTCCAGCTGGTGCTCTTTGATGGCGGGAGTAATCAACAAAATTTATAACCTACAACACCATGAACTAGGGTAGCAAATAAAAAGCTACTATAGTATAGTGGCTCTAGGATCGTTCACTGGGAAGGGTACTCAAACTAAAAATGATACCAATTCAAAGTGAATTGGTGCTGTTTCATTTCAAGAATAGCTTAAGAAATAAAACACAAACTTTGGTTGAAAAAGGTTTGGACTTAGATTAACAACACAACAAGTGATGAAAATTACTTAAGAAGAAAAGCATTCCTTGGAGATTCAGGTTTACAGGGGAGATTCCTCATGCAATAGCATAGCTCCGGTCAGTTGGTTCAATTCCTCACATTAGAGAATTAACATAAAGTCAATTCTCTAACAGGTGCTGCACAAATGCATCCCTCAATTGGATTTCAGCTTTAATTCTCTCACTGATGCAGCTTGCAATGGTTTGAGCCTCTCACTAGCCTTTACCATTCAAGGTGATCTTTAACCTTGGACTTCCTTTCACAAGCTCGCAAGAGATAACTAATGGATGTCTCCTTAGAGTCCAAAAGCTTACCAAGTGTTGGCAATTCTAGAAAATCCTACCTTTAAGTCACCTACCAGAGGCTCGCAAGGGGTAAACTAGTGCATCTCCATGGTTAGAGATCACTTGCCTTACCAAGTGTTGGCCCAGGTGACTCCAAGGTGTTTTAAGTTAACTAAAAAGGTAGAAACCATTCATGGGACACACTTTCTATTCATTCATAGCTGAAACCACAAAGCTTCTGATTCTTGCACTTGGAACCTTTCTCGGCAACCTTAACTCCAAGGAACTAAAAGGTTTAGTTACTCATTCTGTGGGGAAAACTCCTCGGAGAAAGCATAACTTAGTAAATAAAATAAAAAAACACAATCAAAGTGAGAAGGTAAAGCAGAGCTCAAGCTCTGTATTTTTACTTCCTTTGAAACTTGTACAAAAGGTTCAACCCTCAGAACAGGCTCCTCGGGCTCTATTTAAACCAAAATTATATTTACAGCTATTACATGGATATTTTAGCCAAATTCCTAACTTAAAAGCTAAGGAATCTTATAATTGGTGGCTTACAAAGAGAATTTGGGCATTTAGGCAACAAAAATCTAATGAAAAATATCTCCAAGTGTCGGTTACAAATATCAGGAAGCACTAAGGACCATTTCGCAGGTGCATAATGAGGTCTGCGAAATTTCGCAGGTGCATAAAAAAGGCTGCGAAATTTCTTTGTAGCAAAAGGCTGATTCAACACCTCTGCGAAGTGGACTTCCATTTTGTGGTGTTTGGCTTCCATCGCGGCGTGAAGCTTCAGGAGAAATCCATAGCACTGTACAAAAGTGTTGCGAAATCATTCCGCAACAAAAGGCTGATTCCGCAGCACTTTTCTGAATCCTTCCTTCAGCTTGGAGCAGTCATCTTCCAAAGACTGTAACTTCCTCATTTCAACTCCGAATTGCACACGGTTTGAAGCATTGGATTGTTGACTTCCTAAGCTTTCAAATGACATATAGCATGAATAAATTGGACATCAGGAAGTGCTCCAAAAGTGGCTGCAGTGACTGTCATCAAGAATGCTTCATGGCTGGATTCTCTTTGCTTCCCCTCCTTGCATTTCCACTTTGCTATGGCAAAAGTGCTTCAAAGCTTTAGTTCTTCATGCCTCTAAGCTTCCCATTGCTTGCCAAGGATTCCAAATAACTCTCCTCAATCTCATTATGCTTTGGTGATCAAAATACTAACAAAAACACCAAAACTTACACAATTTGATTAGAACTGATTGAAAGGGGCCTTAACATGCTAATTGGGTTAAAAGGCACTAACTACTACTCAAAAGTGTTTAAAAGGATTAATGACCGAAATTTCTCTATTGTACCAAAATACTTAGCCTTTTTACGTAGTTACTCTGGTCAAGAAAAACTAGAGAAAGAGTCACTACGGCTTTTGTAGTATTCCGGGTATCGTTCTCAAGGACTGGCTTATGAAAATTGTCAATACTAGAATAAATGAATTGTTTTTGTTTAAATCCTTAAGTGAAAAACAATATGTGAATAGTGTGAAACCAAGTAAAAGAAATTCAATTAATAAGAGAAAATGAATATTGGTTTTAAATTCAATTGATTCAAGTTTGGGGTTTTCCACAATCCAACCTAGGGTATAGAAATTATAGAAAACAAGGGTATTTTAAGTAATATGATCTTAGGGTTTTGGGATCCTTGGCCACTCGCGATCAAGTTGGGTTCTATAACTCAAAATTGCATTCGAAACCTAATTTTTCCTTTTTCAAACAGATTCCTAAAACCATCAAATGAATGAGATTGATTATCAATTTAAGATTTAGCTTTTTAACCATTCCTACTCCTTATAGCTTTGTTTAGGGGCAAATAACGGCTGGTAAGACGAGGAAAACAAATGATCAAGAATTACCAAGAATCACTAGTATCGAGTAATAACCTACCGTATTATTCCCTAAACGAACTCACAAGGATAGAATAAAAATAATAATAAATTGTCATCCAACCAATAATTAATCTCATTGTTATAGTAATTTACCCATTGTCCCTATAGATTTCCTAGCCCTTAGGTTTTCATACTTCAAGCCCCAAGTTGGCTCTTAGCCTCTCATGGGGGTGATGTCACATTCACAATCCATAATAGGGTAAAAATCCATAATTTGAATCAAAAGAAACTAAAACAATATATTCAATAAAGAAGAAAAAAGAAAACAAACCAAAGTTCTCGTCTTCTTCCACCTTCAATGTCAAACTCTCTAGAAAATAATCCCAGATCCCTAAAACCCAGAATTGAGAGAGTTTATATAATATCCTTAATTACCTAACATGTGGCACACTCTCATTGGCCACTTATTACAAAATAAATTCCTAAAAATGATTAAAAAATAATAAAATGGTGATTCCTAGTCTTGTGGGGTCCACCTAGGGCGGATGGAGTGCTTTAGATGCAATTCCCGAGGTAGAGGAGGCGGAACATCAAAGTGGCAGTGGGTGAATTCGAAATTGGTGTCATTTCGAAGTGGAGGAGGTGGAACATCAAAGTGGCAGTGGGTGAATTCGAAATTGGTGTCATTTCGAAGTGGATTTCGAATTCACAAGTTGAATTTCGAAATCATAAGTTGAATTTCGAAATCATTTTGAAATGACCCTCCAGCTTGGTGTAGTTGTCTTCAAATGGCCATAACTTCTTCATTTCAGCTCCGATTTGCAAACCGTTTGAAGCGTTGGACTCTTGACTTCCCAAGCTTCGAAACGATATATAGTATGTATATAATGGACTCCAGAAAGTGCTCCAAATTTGTCCTCAAAGTCAGAGTATATAATGTCATCAGATTTTTGAGTTCTAAATTTCCATGCAGCTCAATCTTGCTTTATGCCTCATTTCCCATGCTTTCTTGCCTTCTTTCTTACTCCATAATGCTCATTTATCATCCTCCAACCTCATGATATCATTGTTTTGCCTTTCCTTACGTTCAATGAGTCTTGACTCACTTATTTCCTCATTTAGCCCTTCTTGATCTTTCAAAATCTAAAGTCATTCAATTTGCACAATTTTCTTCCCTTGAACCTGAGATAAATCTCCAAAGTATAGATTAAACTCATGGCTAGGGCCTTAGCATTGATTTAGGTCAAGTTGGGTGATTTGAATGTCCTTTGGTGCACAAATCATATCGAATATGTGCCATTAGAGCACATATTTTGGCTCCAATCAATTAATTAAAAGCTATCAAATAGCACTTTTTGAGTAGTAATCAGAGCAATTTTGGGTTGTGGAAAATGAAAATGAAAGTCATCTTTGAGGAATGAATATTGCCTAGAAGCAGTTGGTAAAAGACTAGAAAATGTTGAAGATAAAGAGTGAGAGCAAATGGATGGGGATGTCGTTTCAAGCTTACATTTAGCAATAACAGATAATATACTGTCAAGTATCTCAAAATTACAGTCGACAAAAGATTTAGGATACTTTGATAAATTTATATGAGGTCAAGTTGTTGCATAACAAAATCTTCTTGAAAAGAAAACTCTACACTCTTCAGATGTCATAATCTACTTCAATGATTGAATACATCAACACCCTAAAAACTATGTTCTCTCAATTATCAATTAAGGAGCATAACATGGAAGAGAAGGAACATGTTGAACTTCTACTGCAATGTCTACCTGATTCATATGATCATCTCATCATATATGTGGTTAATGGTGTTTTGAGGATAATGGTAATCTTTAATGATGTTGTGGCTATTGTACTTAAGGAAGAAGGTAGGCTTAAAAACAAGGAAAATAGAATATCTTCTTAGCAAACCGAGGCTTTAATTATGTCTAGAGGAAGATCAACAGAACATGGTTCTAGTGGGAGTCAAAGCTAGAATAGGTCAAATCGATTGAGTCTATGATTTTTTAGTTGGTCTCAATGCTGAGTTTGACCAAGTTAAAGTTCAAATACTTAGCAAAGAGCTTCCAACTTTGAACAAAACTATCTTTATGATTTGAGTAGAAAGCAAGAGAAGTGTCATACTTGAACCTCAGAATATGGAAGACTCAACTATGGTTGCTAACAAAGGTAGTGATTAGAAGGCTAGTGCTATTGATAACAAAAGACTAATCGATCAAAGGTTTCAAACCGTGAGAACAAGGATAACTTATAGTGCACTTATTACCAGAAGCCTAGACATACATGGGAGAAGTGCTAAAAACTTCATGGTAAGCCAACCATGTCTAGCAAATAGTGGTTTACAATGAAGGGCAACAAAGGGATAATGGGCAAGCAAACTTATCTTTTGTTTAGCCAATTAATAAAAAATCCCTAGAATAAGGTGGATTCAATCAAGAAGAGATTGAAAAACTAAGAGCTTTGTTGGGAACTCTTGAGAAACCTTCAGGTACATGCTCACTAGCACTTTCAGGTAAGTTTCTTTTTTTCCATTGGATTAAAAGTTTAGAATAAAACCTTTTCTAGTTTGCAGGCTATAAATTTAGGTGCCATAAATTACATGGCTCATTCATCACACCAATTTAAAAATTACAATTTGTGTCCAAGTAGTAGGAAAATAGTTATAGCAGATGGTTCATTAATCATTGTCACAAGTGTAGGAGATGTCCAAATAAGTCCTACACTCACACTTAGAAATGTGTTTCATATTCCAAAGTTGTCCACTAATCTTGTTTCTATACAAAAAATTACACAAGATTTGGGTTGCATTATGACTTTTTACCCTACTTAACCATGTACTTCAAGATCATGACTTAACACTTGAGACACCAAGCAAGTCATTTGTATCTTTTCTTTTTTAGTACCACATTTTAATAAAGAAAAAATCTGGCTTCATCATGGTAGACTTGGACATCAATCATTTAGAACTCTTAAGATCTCGTTCCCTTCTTTATATAGGAAATTAGATGTTGAGAGCTTCTATTATGATGTATTTGAACTTGCTAAACACAAGTAAACAAATTGAAAGTCCAATAGGGGACACCTAATAGGGCGGTTGAATGAGTGATTTTAAATTTTAAATAAATATTTATATGTTATACTAGAATTTTTTTTTTATCCCAAAAGATACCAAAGATACCCTAAATAACTAAATAGGTTATACCTAAAATCTTAGGTAAATAAAAATATGATTTTTACTTTTTAAGGATAACCTGCGAGATGTTAAGGATAATCAATTCTATTAATTATAGACAATTTAAACAATATATCAAATACAAAAGATATAAACAATGAGGCATAAGATTTTTTACTTGGAAACCTTCACACTAACTATCAAGATAAAAAATCATGAGGTTTGAGACCTACTAATCTAAGTCCACTATATAAAATCAAGTTACACAAATTTATCTAATTGTAGCCCTAAAGACTTATTCTCTAGTACCTATAACGTGATTCATGTCTATGATGCAGGAACCTTTAATTGCTCCAATAGATCACTTTAGCCTCATTGAAATTAATTTAAATATAACAAACAATGTATAATCCTAGGTTAGAATTTTCACAAAATCACATATCAAAAAACCAATAATTATAAAAGCAAAACCTAAGAAAATCTCCAAACATAACAAACTCCAAAATGTTTTAAAGATCTAAAACAAGAAATCATCAATAATGGTAACTACTGCCAAAGGATTTCTGACACCAAAAACCAAATAATAATGAAACAACTCCTTCTTCCACTAAAGAGTTTCCAATATGGACCATTTCTTTTAAATCTTTTTGTTCTTACTCATTATAACGAATGTATTTAGTAGGCCAACAAAACCTGTAAACTTCTAATGGCACCAACACATTTTTTAGATCAAAGACATAACAAAGTGAGAAAAAATTGAGGAAGAGGGTCATTTGTAAAGTTCATTTGTATACTAATTGACCTGGCATATATATATATATATATATATATATATATATATATATATATATATAAGATCAATTAGTGTTTGATATCTTACATGATTACACCTAACATGTTATACATATCCTAACTTTGTTTCCTATATCACATGCTAACCCAACAAACTTTAACTTTATGTGAGGTTTCAGAAATTAAGGAAAAAATAAAAAGAAAGAAAAAAAAAATGGAAAAGAGATTTATGTTTTGAAAGAATGTAAATTTGAAATTGAAACAATAAACAAAATGAATAATAAAAGGAATAAATGAGAGAGTGAGAAGAAGAAATGCCTCTCAAAACTTTGTGTGTTGATATAATAGAAGGAAAGCCTTTAATAGGGTTTACAAAATACCTTTCATTTTCCACTCATATTTAAAATTAGTAAATGAAAGCTTTTGCTTCATTTTGCTAGTCAATAGGGTGGCCACTCACCACTCTTAATTATAAAGCATTTACAACACTCTTCCTTGGATGTCCACCACATGAAAAGAAATGTTTTATTAAAACCTTTTCAAGAACAAACCTATGGGAAAAACCTAGTAAAGGAAAAATAGTACTATATTCTTCTAATTCTTTAGGTTGCTCTTTGTCTATTAGGACAGTCTTGTTAAAAGTCTTACCAATAAAATCTAATGGGACAAAAGATGAATGGACGAAAAAAAAGTATAATGTACTAACATCCTTTTACAAACATGTTTTCCCTCATGTTGATATCCTTGTGTTGATGCATTTCAATATTGTGTATTAACCTCTTGAACATTGAGGTTAGTAATGACTTTGTGAATAAACTTCTAGATTATCTCTTGAATGTATTTACTAAACATCGATTTCATTACTATTCTAGAGTTCATGTGTATAAAGAAATTTTGATTAAATGTATTTGGTTATATTTTCGTTAATATGACCCCCTTTTATCTATACAATGCATACAATATTATTTTCATATAATATCATCATGTTGCCTTTGATTGAGGATAGTCCACATGATTCTCAAATATGTTGGATCATAGATCTCATTGCAAGTATTTTTTAATGATTTGATGACATAGCTACCATTGTTTGTTTGAAAAATCTCTATGAAGTAGTAATATCATCACATTCAAACATATACCCTAGTTATGACCTAGATTTATGTGTATTTGAAAGTTATCTTACATTCTCATATCTAAGCAATTGAAACTCTGGTTTTCATGAATAAAATAGACCTGTGTCAATAGTTTGGAGAAGATAACACAACATATGTTTGATACGATTCTAATGTCTTTGGGATGGAGCGGAACTATATCTTACTAATAAATTGAAAGAAAAAGCAATTTTTGAGAAAAATCAATTTTTAGGCGTGTACAATTGACAAAATATATGAGTACAACAATAGCATTAAAATATGATATTTAAGGACCAAATAATTCTTCACCATCTTCGTGAGCATCAAATGGGTCATTTTTCACTTCATGTGATTGTACAACCATTGAAGAACTTAAAAAATGTACTTATCCAGGTGAAAACACTTCAAAATTTTCTTAATGTATGTTTACTAATGTACTAAAACTCCATTTAGAAAATGTTTGATCTATAGGCTAAGATAAAATTTTGATTCTATGAGATATTTCATCTCAAATTCATTTTCCAAATAATTTGTTATTTTTCTGAGCACTTCAGGAGTCCCAACAATATGTAAACCATGAACATACACTATAATAATTGAAAATTCAATTTCTAATTTTTTTTAATAAAAATACATGGACATATAGAGTTGTTAACTTATGCTTCTTTTAGTAGGTATTCGCTAAGGTGATTGTACCATATGTGTCTAGATTGCTTCAATCCATACTAGGATTATTGTAACTCGATTGAACACATGCTATGAGGCTTTCCATTTTTTGCTTCAAGTAATTTAAATTATTAATGAAATTATTTGCTTCAAGCATTTTAATCCTTTAGAGAATTATTTGTTTCATGCATTTTAAGTCCTTTAGGGAATTATTTGTTTCATAAATTTTAAATCCTTTAGGGAATTATTTGCTTCAAAACATTTAAATCCTTCAAGGAATTATTTGCTTTAGACATTTTAAATCCTACATGAATTTTAGTATATATGGATTTTAAATATATTGTAACTACATCATAAAGGATATATTTAGTCCTTCAAAAACTATTGATCATATAATTATATCATTACAATATTTGATACAAGGTCTATACAAGAAACCTTATGCTACTAATCATGCTTTATATTTTATAACCTCATTATTTCCAATTGCACTTTTGTACAAAAATCCATTTCTACCCAACAAGCTTTATATCTTCAAGCCTTTGGATTATAGGTCTAAATACTTCTCTTTTCATTAATGAGTTTAAATCTATCTACATAACTTCTTTCCATTTTGACCCATCATTTATATGTCGACATTCTTCCAAATTTTGTGGTTTGAGATCTTCATAATTTCTTATGATGTTAAAGGCCACTTGGAAAGTGAAAATATTGTTAATACAATATTATTTTGATATCATTTTTCTCACGTGTACATAACTTATTGAGATCTTACAATTTTTAGGTACTCATGCCTTTTCAGGGGTTATTTATTCAATTTCTACCTCTTTAGGGGATACTTGTTCACGTGTGCCTCTTCATGGGCTATTTGTTTAATACGTGCCTCTTAATTAGAAACAATTTGTTTCATTTGTGTCCTTTTAGGGGCTATAGGTTCATCAATTTTAGATTGATTAGTCAATTTTATGCCTCTTCGAGCGTGTCAAGTTTCTCCTTGTGCTCCCCTCTTATAGGGAATCATATCATTTGAGTCAATCAATCTAACACACTTTAGGTGTAGCTTAAATTCATTTGCAATTATCTTATCCTACAGGGACATCAATCCATGTTTGAGTATTTACAACCAGAATAGATGACTTTATCACTTTCTTTGTATCAATAAATGCATATAATAATTGGTTTGCAAGATTTTCCAAATAAATAATCATTTGAACTTCTAGTTCACATTGATATATATGAAGATCAAGATGAGATAAAGTGGATGCATTCCATTTAATTTCTTACTATTCTTCTAGAATCAACTTTTCTCTCCTTAATGGCAGGAAAAGATTTTCATTAAAATGATAATTCACAAAGTCCCAAGATACCTTATGATAGATGAAAAATCAAAACTTACATAAATCCCAAGTTTTTGTTAGAGAATGATTTTAGTATGTCAGTTAGGTGCAATTGGTACATATGCTACACAATTAAAAAAAAAAAAAAATCAAAAGGGAGAAACATTTGGTTGTTTTCTAAAGAAGAGTATTCATGGTAAGTTAAAGGTCAAATGTGGACTAAAGTTGCAACATGCATAATAGCATGATGTCCCTAGAAAAAAGTTGGCAATTTGGTCTTCATTAGTAATGGTCAAGAAATTAAATAAAGGCATTTAGTGAGGCATTCTACCAAACTATTTTAGGTATGAGTATGTGCAACTTGATGCTCAATATCAATTCTAACTTTATGCAATAGTCAATGCATGCTTGAAAATAAATTCACCAACATTATAAAAATGTATTGTCTTGATCAAATAATATGAAAATTATGCTTGTAATTTTTTATTTGTGCAAAGAACCTAGCAAAGACAATATTACATGTAGAAAAGAGATAAACATGTGACTGCCTAGTAAAGACATCTATTAAAATAAAATAAAAAAATAATGAAATGATCCACATAGTAGATGGATAAGTCTACATATTTCCCCATGTATTCTTTCCAAAAAGACTAGTGGCTCATGTATGAATTTGGTAAAAGATGGTCTAACTATCAATTTGCCTTGCAATCAAACAACAAAAATGAATATTCACCAGGCAAAATAATCTTCTAGTTCTTTAATGGATGCCCATGTGAGTGTTTTATTATTCGACACGTCATTGAGGACTTCAGGTTATCTAACCAATCAAGTTAAAATATCAAAATTTGTGGGTCGTTGAACTTTTGGTTCACATCAAAATATAACTCAGTAGGCTTTATAGTTGTATGATACAACCTAAAGGAGAAAGCTAGGAGCTTTTCACCTATAAACTTTTGGCTAGAAATAATATAAGTAATGTAGAGAGATATTTCATATTACTTTCATTCATAGTTTCAATAAAATAATAATTTCTATGGACATCTTTAAAATTGAGCAAATTTCTTTTAAATTCAATAGAAATATAAAGCATCACTCATATGGATCTAGTTCCATTTGGTAGTGTAATATTTACTCTTTTAGAGCCTTCAATCAAATTTATTGTATTTGACATTACATTAGCATTGGCTTTTACTAATATCAAATTGAAAAAGTATCTTGAAATTAGAGTGTGAGTAGTTACACAATTTGTTAGACATACACCTTCCTTGTTCATCTTAAAATAATAAGTATTTGACTAATATTTAGGCACATGGCAAGTACATAACCCATACTCTTTCTTACCAAGCCCATAATAATTCTCAATATTGTTTCACTTATTGTGATATTATGTGGTTTATTTTGTTATATATGTTAACTTTAATTTTGTTATTAATCATCAAGGAAAGAGATTTGCTCTCACTTATGAGAATAACATTACATTCCTTTAATGAAAGAATATAAAATTAGATTGAAACAATAAAGAAAATGACTACTAAAAGGAAATGAGAGATTGAGGAGAAGAAATGTCTCTCAAAAGTTTGTATTGATACCGTAGAAGGAAAACCTTTTATAGGCTTTGTATTTAATATTCATCTTTAAAATGAGTAAATGAAAGCTTTTACTTCACTTTTTTAGTAAACAAGGTGGTCATTCACCACTATTAATTATAAAGTATTTACAACAGTTTAAAATTAATAAAATATTTTTACATAATTTTTCAAACTTATTTAACTTAATTTTTCTCTTACATATAAAGATTAGATAATAGAAATTTAAGCATATTTGTGTAATTTGTATAATTTCTCCTAAAAAATTAAAAGTGAGCGAACGATGATTTGGGAAGGCTAGAAAAAATGATGAAAAGTCTCATATAGTTAGCAAAAAAAGGGCTGGGGGATTTAGGAAGCCTAGAAAAAAAGGATGAAAAGCCGCATAGTTAACCAAAAAAGAAAAAAAGAAAAAAGATTGGTCGTGGGGTTGGGGGGATGGCGGGCAGTGTTTAAAAGTGTGGCTGAGAGTGATTTGGTATGAGGCAAAAATGGGTTCTTCCCCGTATTTTAAACCTTGTTGTCTGTAGACAAAGGTGAAAAGATGGTTTTAAAATTACATGAATTTTAATGGGTTTGAGTTATGCATAATTGTATTAGTGTCATAATCATGTTAATTTATTTAACCTGCTTAATAGACAACTCATATTTAGGTTTAACTACTCAAGCCTTCTAACCTTTTCAATTCTTTTACTCAATTCATTAATAACCCATTAACCTATATACATTTATAAATTTATGTATTTAAAAATAATAAAAATTAAAAGCTTTTAAATATGAATATCATACAATTTAAAACTTAAATAATTAGTTAAATCAAAATTCTATATATATATATTTCATTTGCAAGATTAAAATATTTTATAATTAAAACATTAAGTAATATTATGAACAAGTATCCATTTTGTATGTTGTAAATGTATTATAATTAAAAATTAAATAATTGAATGAATTAAAATTCTAAAATTTAAGCTTAAAATTTTAAAAACAACTAAAAAGAATTTTAAAAATGATATTTTTATAAATTTTAAATTTTAAATATGCTAAATGAGTTATAATCATGTTAATTGGTTTAATGGGTTAGAATCATATTAACTTGTTACTAATACAACACAACTTATTACTAGCCTAAGCAAATGACCATACATAACTTGGTGAAGAAAGGAGGCCTTGAAGGGTTCAGCAAGGAGCCTGGGCGATGAACCATGAGTTTTAAGCTCCTCAAATGGAGAAGCTCCAATATGATTTGGATTAAACCTTGAAGCTCATGCAAATTTTTTAAATCATTAAAATAAAATTTAGAAATGAACTTTAGCTTTCATATTCAAAATTTCTCATATTTACTTTCTTTATTCTTGCACATTTCCAATTTAATAAATATTCGTAAAGAAGAAGTCTCATTTTTATAATAATTTATTCCATTAAAAATTACCAAAAAACTTTTAGTTATTTCCTTTACGATAAATTACCTATATTGAAATTTCCCAAAATTATTTATTATTCCAATTAAAATTAGTGTAATAAAGAAACTTCCAAAAATGTGAAGAATAAAAATCTAGAGAATTCTTCATCCAATAAGAACAGCTTTTAATCTACAAGGATTAGTGTAAAATAATTTTAAAGAAAATAATTTAAAATCCTTTAAAATAATATTTCAAAAAGAAATTTTGCTCTCTTAATTTTATTTTCACAAGTTTTATTCTTTTAATCTACACTATTCTAAAATTTAATAAATAATATCTCAATCTAATTTTCAAAGAAACAAAAATCTATTTCCATTAAGAATTACTAAAAATTCCATTTTATGCAAGATATGCCACATATATAGAGAGAGCATACAAATTGGAAAAGGAAATTAAAATAATTTTCAATAGCCCTAGGGAACATGTTACAAATTTTTGTAACCAAAATTTGGTATTCAAGATATCTAAATTTACCAAAATACCCTCACAACCAAAAATAGAGTTAGAAAAATTAAGAACCCTAAGAATACCTGACGCCAAAAAGACCACTTAAACCATCTTAGAGTACTTGATTGTCTTGCTTGAGCATTTGATGGGCATTTGAACGTCTTAAAATAGATACATCACATTAAAGGAATAACACAAACTGTGTATGTTCATACGTACCTTATTATAGCTTAGCAAGCCTACACAAATCTAATGCTTAGTAAATCTCTAATAGAGATGGAGCAGAATGACTACTAATGGATTTCTCACAGAATGACACAGACAGCATTAACAACCATTGCAGCTGCGATCGCCACATTCAAGGCTCCTTCCAAGGCTTCGAATGCAGCCTTTGCACCAGTAAGCTGAAAAACATTATTATGAATACCAGATTAATGTTAAGAAAACACACAAAACTGCCGATGTAACTAAGAAATCATTGTCAGCATAACTTAAAAATAAGAGAGTTGGTAAATAAGAGAAGCATTTTTCAGTTGGAAAGAGATGGCTTTTGGTTAAGAAAGTATGACAAATAAATTGGTTAAGAATGTATCCTTCTTAATCACTTTTACTAGAGAATGATCTGAAGAAGTGATTGCTTTTGTAGTGCTTGGCTGCATCAAACAAATAAATTTGTCCTTTTACTCTAAAAACTTAAATTCTTATATATAACAAGCCAACAATTTAGTAGTGTCTAATATTGTAAAATTCATGGAGACTTCACTTTTTCTGAACCTCAAAATTAATTTTGAGAAAAATGATAAGAGAAGGGGGAAAAAGTCATGTAATTGATTTCCCTACCTATAAGCAGTGTTGTATACTTAAAATCAGTCAGTCATCACTGTATACCTTAGTGACAAAATTTTTCTCTTAAATAAATAGATTTTGGTTCAAAGACCATGGGACGGATAAAGAAGAACAAAGCACAAGGAAGAGTTAGAAGATGAAACTACCTTATTAATCACTGGCACAATTGGACCAAGAGAAGAAGTGTTTGGCTTTGTAGTGAAATTAGGCAGCAGCGTGAAACAATCATTGTCATTGTTAAACAATCGGTTAATCCAAAAGCTTATATTGTCAAGTTAACCATCATTAAGTAGCTATTATTAATTTAGTTGTATAATGTATCCTATCAACAGAAAGTTTGATTGGAAGAGCATGAAACAAACAGAAGATCTAACAAAAGGAAAAATAAGAACATTATAAACTCACTTTGTTATTCAATGGGACAATAGGACCAGGTGAAGAAGTGCTTCCCTCTGAAGTATCTATCTGCACCAGTTAATTGTCATTCAGGTCGGTCAATATTTAAGAATTATTGTCTACAATAACAATATAAATCACATTAAATTCACTTAATTTCAAGGCCAATGCACTAATTGAAATTTGGTGTTAAAAGGTAAATTGGAAATGGTTAGGCCAATATATAAATATAGCAGAAACCCCACAACAAATTGCTTGTTTCCTATATTCTAAATATTCCCCATTAGTTATTTGATCATGTATGAGTAGGCTAATTGCTTCCATTAGAATATAGACCCATAATGTATATCAGACTAATAGTCTCTTGACTTGGGGTGAATTGAGCTACCCAATTGAACTAGACTATCTTAAACTTTTAGGATATGGGCCAACAATATGTATCAAACTAACAATATATTTTTGGCATGTATCTTACATGAAATGGGTGAATAAGAGCAACATTTTCCTTTTTCATTGACAAATACATGACATTAGTTGAAGGAAAAAGGGAAATAGAATAGCATAGAAGAAAGAATCAGATAACATAAAGAAAAGAACACTAAATCATCTTTAGCAACATGGCAAGGGAGGCACTTTGCTTTGAATCATTCACCTGTATCAAACAACCTGGTCAGCCGGATCAGTCCATTTTATTAATATTTCAAAGTGCTAAACTTAAACTTGAATTGAATTTTAAAAATTATAAAATTTATAAATGTAAAATACATGTTTATAGAAAAAAATCATACTAATTAAATTATTGAATCAACATCCATCCCTTAGAATATACATCAAACTTAAATGCAACTCAAATACTTTAAAAATGATTTCAATCAAGGGCATCCTTTATACATCTTTAAAAAAGCACCTGGTCTGGTGGAAACACTTGTGTGACTATGGGCCCCTTTTATTATGAACTTTTTAAACTTCCTCCATTGAACTTCTTATTCCAGCAATACTAAAAACAACTTTTTAAGCCTCTCATTCTAATCAATCAAAATAATACTACAAAAATTAAGCTGTGTCAAAAGTAGAAGAAGAGGGTATAAGAAAAAAGATTAATTATGCCTTGTATGCCATGACTAAAAGAGAATACTAGTAGTGAGAGGTACCTTTACTCCACCATCCATTTTTAATACTGAATTTATTACCTTCACATGAGTCTTTCGTCTGTTGGTTTTCTTAGCGGTTTCCCTCATGGCTTCAAGCAAAGCGTAGTTATCCAAAAACAGATCGTGCTCGTGGATAAATTTTTTGGCATTGTAACAGTGAAGGCATAGAGAGAAGCAGGTGCCACCGCACTCGAAGCAGGTGCTACAGCGCTCGAAGCAGGTGACACAGGTGAAGAACATTCCCTCGATAAATTCCCCACAGCCTTTGCAAAATGGCCTTCCACTTTGGATGATATAGTAGAGAGTTTCTAAATCGGAGATGTTGAGTCCCTTTTTATCTCTGTCTAGTTTCTTGAAGAATTCTGGAGTATTCATGAACTCAAGATCCAGGCTATTATTGGTCAAGTGTTCGTTGTCTTTCCGCCTCATGAAGTCTAGGAACTCATGGAGGGCCACGGGTTCATGATCTCCATAACGCATTGGGCTGAAAAACTTGCGTATCTTCTCCTTCTTCTCCTTAATGTCTTCTGATGTGCTTCTGCAATCATAGATCGTAGCAATCTGGCGCAGCTCCTTCATTTGGCCTCGAGGATTAGAATCCTACCATGTTCAATTCGGATTTTCAATTATTTGGGCTTGGCAGCTAGCATCAGGTGTAAGGGCAGTGGTGCAATAGTAGTTAATAAGGATGGTATGAAAAAGCCTTTCACTTTTTTCTTTTTTTTCTTTCATTTTTTCATTTTTTTTCTTTCTTTTTTTCTTTTTTTTTTCTTATTTGTAAATGCTTAATTTGTCAAAGAGCTTTTTCACAGGTTTAACTATAAAAATAAAAAACTAGAATTTTTGCAACGAATTAATTTTCATACTTTTAAGCATTAATTAGCACAAATATATGAGAAACCTAACTAGATAATTTCAATAAGAATTGAAAAAAAATATTAAAGAATTTTTTGTGGATGAGGATGAGGATGTGTAGATAGAAAATAACTAAAGCAACCAAAATTTTAATTATATAAAAATTCATTTTATGGAGAAATTTTTAATATGAAAAGATAAAAACCTTTTGAAAACCTTTATTATCATTACTACTTTTTTAGTTAGAAATTCAATAACATTTTGAAAAGTCGGTATTTAACAAAGAATTTTAGAAAATCATTTATATGCAAAAGAAAAAAAAACCTTATAAATGTGAAAAATAAAAAATAAAAGAAATGCAAAAAAAATAAGCAAAAATAATTTAAGAAAAAAGTTAGGGAATAGTGAAAAGTTATTTTTTGTATGCCAAAACAACATCATGGACATCATCGATGAACCAAAACTTGAAAAAAGAAAAAAAATTGATTTCAAAATAATAAATAAAATGAAGCCACATTTACTTAATGCTGAAGTATTGTAGGTGGGATGATAATAGGAAGGATTTTTAAATTAATTATTATTTCTATCCAAAAAAAATAAAAATTTAATTTTATATATATATACTTGGCATGTATCGGTTTTTTCTAAACTCATAGAATAGGTAGTCGATAAAACCCACCCATTGACGTCTAGTTGTTCTTGTATAAGAAGTTTCAAAAATCGATTGGAAAATAAATTTTATGAGAGCACCGGGCTCCTTACCTTGCGGAGAGTCTGAACTTGTGCGGCTGTGGCCCTCAGTGCCGGAAATTCGGATTTCCTCCGCTTGGCTTCAAGCAATGCGAAGTTATCCAAAAATTCTTGGTGCTCATGCACTATATCAGTGCTTTCACAGCATTTAAGACACACAGAGTAGCAGCTACGAGAGTGGTCGTCGAAGCATTTCACACAAGTAAAGAACACTCCACTCATAAATTCTCCACACCCTTCGCAAAATGGTCTCCCACTCTTAAGTATGTAGAACAGAGTCATCACATCACGGAAACCCAGACGCCCTTTCCCATCCTTGTCAAGCTTTAGAAACCATTCTTTATTTTCATTTGGCTGTAGCGTCCCAGACCCGTGAAAAAATCCATGTACTCGCCCATGGTCACTCCTTGGTCTCCATTCAGATCCATGGAGTCGAAGAATTTGTGTGCCAGCTGCTTAATCTCTTCGGTCCCAGCCTCGCAGTAGGCATCAGCTACCTTTCTCATTTTCTTCATTCTTTTCGCAGAGCTTCTTTCAGAGGAATCTTTTGGGTGGTTTGATGGAGGTGGAGATCCGGTAAGTGAAAACCAAATTAAAATAATCACTACAAGAAAAAAGATATACGGTGACATTTATAACAAGTCACAATAAACATAGGATGTCGCTATATTTGAAGGACGTTTCATCTTATATAACATTCATATATATATATATATATATATATATATATATAAAAATGGGAGAATTATGTTTTGATGGGCAATTTGGGAATAATAACATTTTCGGAACCAACTTTCCATAGTCCACTGTTTGGAAAAATATTAAAGGAAACATGCTCTATCTACTGTTTTAAAATGCTATTCCAAAATTGCCCTTTAGTTGTCCCTGTCAGCAGCACCGTCTCTCACGCCACCGTCTCTCACTCGGCATCAAGGAGCCCTTTTCTAAAGTTGGCCTCCAGACGAGAGAATCCCTAAAAAAAAGCCCTATTTTTTCCTCTGCCATTCTCAATCCTCGCAGATACTAATCTAATCAAGTTATTATTATTTTTTTTGCAACCCCCGTTTGATTCCCAAGAAAATCCACCCCCATTCGATTTCCGGGAAAATCCATCCTCGTTTGATTTCCGAGGCCCTTTTCTGAAGTTGGCCTCCAGACGAGAGAATCCCTATAAAAGCCCTATTTTTTCCTCTGCCATTCTCAATCCTCGCAGGTACTAATCTAATAAGTTATTATTTTTTTTTTGCAACCCCCGTTTGATTCCCAAGAAAATCCACCCCCATTCGATTTTCGGGAAAATTCATCCTCGTTTGATTTCCGAGAAAATCCATCCTCGTTTGATTTCCGAGGCCCTTTTCTGAAGTTGGCCTCCAGACGAGAGAATCCCTAGAAAAAGCCCTATTTTTTCCTCTGCCATTCTCAATCCTCGCAGGTACTAATCTAATCAAGTTATTATTTTTTTTTTTGCAACCCCCGTTTGATTCCCAAGAAAATCCATCCCCCATTCGATTTCCGGGAAAATTCATCCTTGTTTGATTTCCGAGAAAATCCATCCTCGTTTGATTTCCGACAAAATCCATGCAAAACCCCCAAGAAAAACAAAAAAAAAAAAGTGCTTTTTTTTTTCCTCCATGTGTTTTCTTGATCTGATCTAGGGGTCTCTTTGATTTTGGGCCATTGGATTTAAATTTCACAAACCCTAAATCCACGATTTTTGAGCCATGCTGAAAAATCCAACCTTTGCCTGCAAATCATGATCAGATTACCAAATAGCATCTTATGTTTTTTAAAAAAAAAAAAAAAAATTGGACAGATTTTGCAACCTGCGTGGGCTGGTAGGAAATATCGGGACCTTTCACAGGGACAATGAACAATGGAGGGGTATTTTCGGTATGAAATAACACCTCAGACCAGAATGCATGTTTCCTTTAATATTTTTCCAAACAGTGGACATATCTTGCATTATGAAAAGTTGGGTTCCGAAAATGTTATTATTCCCAAATTGCCCCATCAAAACATAATTCTCCCATTGGAAATCCTTCGCCACATGGAAAAGGTGCCTGAGTATTGAATGGGTTGTGGGAGTCACATGCAGAGGTCACATCATGTTTCAGAAATGTCTCCATCTTTCTTCATTGCTACAGCTGTTTTCACCGATTGATGGTAATAATGGAAGTCCTTTTCAGTATTGCAGGTACATGGCCTCTTAGTACTGGTACTAGTTTGTTGACAGATAAATTAATAATTTTTGTATTGATATTTCTGCATGCAGTTTGTTTTTATTTTTTTTATTTTTCTATTTTCCATCCTCTCATTCAAAATAGAAATTTAGTACTGGTATTACTCTTTTGCTGGGTATTTTCATTCTGGCTTTGTCCTGGATAAACAAACACATAAAGCCTATCAATCATGGACCTGGGAATGGAATATACAAATGCGCGTCTTTAACTACATTAGACTTTTTCTTTAGTCATTATCTTACTTTGCACTAATCAACCCTCTGATTGGTGGGTGATGCACCCCATTGAGAAGTTTTGGGAGCTTGTGGACTTGGTCTTCACATGTTGACTCAAGTCTACACACTTTAGGGCCCCCAGTCTATGCCTTAATTCTAATAATGGAATTAGGTTGGGTCCCCTGATCCACGGCTTTTGTGTTGCTTTTGGTAGAAAAGTTTTTTCCAAGGTTAAACATTTGTTATATGTTTGTCTATATCTATAGACTAAGGCATTATAAAAGGAAAGGAGATTGAGGCATAAATTGATTCTTTAATGAAGTTGGGATTGAGATATTTTTATAGAAAATATTTTTTTTTTCAAGTTTACATGTTAAGCTCTTTAGTTTTTTTTCTCCTTAAAAGCTATATAAGATTGTGAAGTTGCCTTGAAATATTCTCATTGTAAAATTATTATTATTATTATTATTATTGGTAGTAGAATGAATAATTCCAAGCAAGGTGGAAAAAAACAGGTCAACATGACACGTTAATCTGAGAAGTCACATCTATGGGGAAATGGAAATCCTTCGCCACATGAAAAAGCCAAAGGTGCCGGAGTATTGAATGGGTTGTGGGAGTCACATGCAGAGGAATCTCTCCATCTTTCTTCATTGCTACATCTGTTTTCACTGATTGATGGTAATAATGGAAGCCCTTTTCAGTATTGCAAGTACATGGCCTCCACAACAACAATAATAATTGTAAGGAATTCGTGTACAGGAATCCAAGGCATGATATGGCCTCATGACTCTGTTTACATTTCGTGATTTCACACTCAATCTCATTTAATTTACATATTCATTTTTAAGCCAAAAATGTAAGCATTAGACTGATTCTTTTTAAAACCATTTATAATAATAATAATAATAATAATAAATTTACAAAATTATTTGTATAAATTAAGAGCTTGTTAGATATCAAACAAATTTTATATCTTTATTTTCAATTTTTTATTATCAAATTTAAAAGTAAAAAGTAAAATACATTACCAAACATGTTTTACGAAATTAGTTTTAATTTTTTTATTTAAAAAATAAACAATGAGAAATGTTTAAATAATAATATGTTTCTTTATTTTCCAAGAAAAAAAAAAGGTACACTTGACGAATGCCAATCTTCAAATATTCTGATTGTAAAATTATTATTAATAGTAGTAGTAGAATGAATAATTCCAAGCAAGGTGGAAAAAAACATGTCAACATGACACGTTAATTTGAGAAGTCACATCTATGGGGAAATGGAAAGGGAGAATTGTGTTTTGGGCCGGTTGGACCCAAAAATTAACATTTGGTCCATATATCATGCATATTTAAGCCCAAGATTCAAACAAAATATGAAAATTAAGATGAAGGATATTATCCTTCATTAATCCCTAAAATACCCTTAACCCTTATATAGGAACAAGTGAGTGTGAATTTCAATTTTTTTGTCTTTTTTTCCCCTTTCTATTCCCTATTAAGTATTACTTATTTCTAATTTTTTTTTCTTCCAATCTATATTTCTATTTTATATCAAATAAAAAGTAATAATGTTTTTTTGTTTTTCATTTTCAAAGATATTGAATCTTTTTGCTCTTATTATAAGCAATGATAAAAATTTTGGGATTTTTCATCGAAATATTTTTTATCTTTTTGTATTTATCTTTTAGCTTAATTTTTTATTTTTTATTTTAAATTTATATTACACCTTCATATATATATATATATATATATATATTATATATATATATATATATATATATCCTTTTTAGATTTTTAATTTTTAATGTTTTTTTTTTAATTTTTAAAAAGATAAATTTGTTGAAAAAATTAATTAAGATATGAAGTTCTAATATTATATTAATAATTTTTCTTATCTAGATAGACTAATGAAAAGTATTTTGATTCACAACAAGAAAATTGTCAGTACAATTTTTTAGTTAAACTTTAGAAATTAAATTTCAAATAAAATATATTATATCTAATTTTTTTTACTTGAAAGGTAAGAGAACATGTTTACAAAAAAAAAAAAAATATAGTTTTTCATTTTTTAAATAGATGAGTATAAATATATTAAAAGAATTATAAAATAATCTTAGTAAAAATTTTGATAAATATGATTATAATTTTAAATATAGATTCATTTGGATAAAATTTCACCAAAAGAAAATAGTAGAAAAAAAAAACATTGCTAAAACTACAAAAACAAAATATACAATTACAAAAATTTGATGATGAAATCTAAAAATAAAATTTGAAACAATTCTTGAGTGAGAGAATTTGAGTGGGGGAAAAAATATTTGAATGGAAAAAAATGGGAAAGTTTTTCAAAATAACTTGAAATTCTTAACAAAAAGTAGTCTTGTACACCTTTATACAATTAGTAAATTTGTCTTGTACAGTTACTATAATACCCTTGTACAATAACTCAAATTTCATACACCATCTCATGAATATATGATAATAGGTCGGTTAACCATGTTTGCATTGGTTTTGTTTTAAAAAAGAAGAAAAATTGTTGTATAATTTTGTTTTACAATCATCATAAGTGAGGTACCTATTCAAATGACTATATACAAGTTAGATAAAGTGCATGAGATGAATGTATGCTTAACCAATGTGTGTAAGGAATGTCATTTATCATCGGTTAGGGGAAATAAACAAACAAGTTTTTCAGAATCACTTAAAATCCTTCACAAATAATAGTCTTGTACACCCTTGTACAGTTAGTATCTTTGTCATGTACACTTAGTGTAAATACCTTGTACAAAAAAGAAAGGAGGAGAAGGGAGAGGTATGATATTTACCATGGCTCTTGGACTCACTTGATGTATATGATTTTTTTTTTTTTCTCTTAATAGTTTCGAGTAAATATCATCCGAGCATATTTTTTGTTTCATGGTTCATAGTTATGGTTTAGATGCTGCTATCTCTTTCGTTTTTTTTTTGTTGTTGTTTGTTTGGAGAGCAATGAAGCTCTGTTTTAACCTCCTCCTCATGGCCATTACCATGCTCATAATCCACCCCCAATACCCACACTGTCACGCACCAATATACCATCTCCCCTTCATCACCACCCCACATTCCATGCATGGCCGCCACCCTCACCCATCTTCCCCATCACTTCTTCCCTCTCCAGCCGCCATGGCGGCAACATCTCTTGGATGCCACGGGACTGCCGCCATTGCCCATCTCTCTATGGTGTCGCCAACGTTGGGAGCCTCCCTCTGAAGAGGATATCCAGGCGAAGGGGCAAGCCATGAAGGAGATGATGCCTTGGGCTTGCCCATGATGAGAATTGATTTGGGCTTAAGTTAAAGCACCCGGCCCAAGTTGATGTTAAGATGATGCCTTGGGCTTGCCCATGATGAAAATTGATTTGGGCTTAAGTTAAAGCACCCGGCCCAAGGTGATGTTAAGAATGGGTGCCTTGGGCTTGCCCATGTTGGCCTTGAACTTGGGTTTAAGTTGGAGCCCAGACCCAAGATCTTGGTGACAATTTTGGGCTTGAGTTGGAGCCCAACCCAGGCATGTTGATGAAGGCCCCATGCCCCCTATGCTAGCCACCCTCATTGGCCCATGCCCATATCCATTTAGCCCATTAGGTTGCCCAAATCTAAATAATTCTCTTAAAAACCTCTAATATCCATAATTAATTAATTCAATCATTCCTTCTTATTTGTTATCTTATTCTATTTCTACCAAGTTATTTAACTCATCTTAAAGACAATTAAAAGACAAATTATTATTGTTAATTATATTTTTTATCTTGAAATTTATACTATTCAATTTCACTAGTTTAAACATTATGATTGTTAATTATTATTATTACTTCGTACGCATCTATTTATCATCTTTTAAAATCTCACTCATTAAAGTTAAATTCTAATCCTTCAAGAACCCCATATCTTAATTTAATTTTTCAATAAAAAATCCCTAGAATAAGGTGGATTCAATCAAGAAGAGATTGAAAAACTAAGAGCTTTGTTGGGAACTCTTGAGAAACCTTCAGGTACATGCTCACTAGCACTTTCAGGTAAGTTTCTTTTTTTCCATTGGATTAAAAGTTTAGAATAAAACCTTTTCTAGTTTGCAGGCTATAAATTCAGGTGCCATAAATTACATGGCTCATTCATCACACCAATTTAAAAATTACAACTTGTGTCCAAGTAGTAGGAAAATAGTTATAGCAGATGGTTCATTAATCATTGTCACAAGTGTAGGAGATGTCCAAATAAGTCCTACACTCACACTTAGATATGTGTTTCATGTTCCAAAGTTGTCCACTAATCTTGTTTCTATACAAAAAATTACACAAGATTTGGGTTGCATTATGACTTTTTACCCTACTTAACCATGTACTTCAAGATCATGACTTAACACTTGAGACACCAAGCAAGTCATTTGTATCTTTTCTTTTTTAGTACCACATTTTAATAAAGAAAAAATCTGGCTTCATCATGGTAGACTTGGACATCCATCATTTAGAACTCTTAAGATCTCATTCCCTTCTTTATATAGGAAATTAGATGTTGAGAGCTTCTATTATGATGTATTTGAACTTGCTAAACACAAGTAAACAAATTGAAAGTCCAATAGGGGACACCTAATAGGGCGGTTGAATGAGTGATTTTAAATTTTAAATAAATATTTATATGTTATACTAGATTTTTTTTTTTTTTTTATCCCAAAAGATACCAAAGATACCCTAAATAACTAAATAGGTTATACCTAAAATCTTAGGTAAATAAAATATGATTTTTACTTTTTAAGGATAACCTGCGAGATGTTAAGGATAATCAATTCTATTAATTATAGACAATTTAAACAATATATCAAATACAAAAGATATAAACAATGAGGCATAAGATTTTTTACTTGGAAAACCTTCACACTAACTATCAAGATAAAAAATCATGAGGTTTGAGACCTACTAATCTAAGTCCACTATATAAAATCAAGTTACACAAATTTATCTAATTGTAGCCCTAAAGACTTATTCTCTAGTACCTATAACGTGATTCATGTCTATGATGCAGGAACCTTTAATTGCTCCAATAGATCACTTTAGCCTCATTGAAATTAATTTAAATATAACAAATAATGTATAATCCTAGGTTAGAATTTTCACAAAATCACATATCAAAAAACCAATAATTATAAAAGCAAAACCTAAGAAAATCTCCAAACATAACAAACTCCAAAATGTTTTAAAGATCTAAAACAAGAAATCATCAATAATGGTAACTACTGCCAAAGGATTTCTGACACCAAAAACCAAATAATAATGAAACAACTCCTTCTTCCACTAAAGAGTTTCCAATATGGACCATTTCTTTTAAAACTTTTTGTTCTTACTCATTATAACGAATGTATTTAGTAGGCCAACAAAACCTGTAAACTTCTAATGGCACCAACACATTTTTTAGATCAAAGACTGTAGACCCCCTCTCAAGAAACCATAAGATTTTAGTTTTTTTAGGATTTTTATAGCATTGGAGGAATGTTATTTCGGGCACCCGGAGGAGCTGGCAACACCCTAGGCAAGTGGGGGGACCCCTTCCCGACAGATGAGAGGAGCTGCATGGACCAGCATGGAGATGGCAGGGGGCCATGCTGGTGGTTGGCAGACGACGTGCTCGATGACGGGTGAATAGGAGAGCCGGTAATGGCTTGCTGAGGAAGACACAAACAGGGTTCCATTGATCAAAAAGGGATTTTTGGGGAGGGCAGAGCCGAGAGGAGGAGGAACATCTGGAAACGGATTGAGGAGAAGCATCTTGAAGGAGGGTGCCACAGGTATTATTTCCATAAGCTATTGATGTTTTTGTGTTCATGTCATTTTATTGTATTTTCTGGGTATTGTGAGATCCTATTCTGATGTCCGAATGTGAGCGCGAGGGATCCTTACGTATTTGTTTTTTAACATTTGAGTTTGATCACACCCACTTTTATATTTGCTTTCTGACTTGTCTCCTTGGCTCCATTTTGAGATTTCATTTAAGGTATTTGAAGTCATGTTTTGCTTTCCCTTTTGGAACTCATTTGAAATCCTGTTATTTTGGCTCAACCCCTGCATCTGAGCTCATTGATTGATACATGAAATGAGGCTCAACATTGCTTATCATCTAGTTATTCCAGCGTGTGACATTTTTGAGATTTTCCCTTCATTTTCACTTCTATTCTTTCTGCTACCACGTATCGCTATTTTAAAATTTGGGAGTTCATTTTGAGATGCGTAAGTCTGGAGAAAGAACGAGAGTCACTACGCTGAAGCCGTGTTCCGGAGCCACTGGTATTTCTTTAAGGGATTACAGATAGCTTCAAAGAACCTTGTTCAAGGGGTCTAGTTGATAAATCCATGGATTTAGTGAGATGCATGAGCATCCGTCCCAGACAAAGGAGTGAAGTTTAAGGGTTTGATATAACCAAGAAAGTGTTGGTGCCTTCGGTCGTTGAAGTCCTATCAGTCGGGTCACTATGTGCAGAGATGCCTCTTGCTAGTCGAAATTCTGACCGACGGGCGATGTATGGGTTTTCAGTTATGCCGACAAGGCCATGTTAGCCAAAACTGTTGCTAAGGGGCCTGAACCAGTTTTCTGTACTGTAGTCTCTTCTACAAATTTGCAAAATTTTCTGTTCTTAAACCCGTCTCGTCTGATCTACTTATTGACGATAATGAGACATGTGAGTCCCTCATCCAGGCCTACAAGTTAAGGAAGGCCTGACATGGAGTTTCTGGTGAAGTATGAGGATTTCATGAACCAAGTTCTTGTTATATTTGAAAATTTTCGTGCCTGTTGATGTTCTAAAGATGCATTTGAATAAGGCAAACGATCATTTTCAAGGCCTGGACCTCCAAGACTGGTACCCTTTCATGCCTTCCATTGGGACATGTGGACTTTCTTCTTCTGATACCCTATATCAGCATCATCGATCTTCAGACTAGCTGCATTTCCCTCACTCAGATGCGGTTGAGTGACGCTTCAGAGATAATCAACATGCAGGCAGCACTCTAATGTGGTGAGATCCCTGCAGGAAATGAGTCACTCTCTTCCACGACCTTGTGAAGTCTCTTGCTCTTCCTTTTGAAAGGCACCCTGCCTTATATCCATGCAAATTCCCTATGCATATATATCCTATCCTACATGCATCACCATGCCCGTCTTAATACCCATTCTTTTCCTCACCACCCCACCTTCATTATCTCATACCCATGCCATTTTCGCTCTCCACCATGCCACTAACTCCATGCAAATCACAAACCACACATACCTGTCCATATCTTTCTCTCTCTTCACCACCATGCTCATTATCCCACCACCTTTTCTCTCTCCTCATGTCACTAATCCAGCCTTTGCATCCTTTTCCCTCATACAAACCCATTTCCTTCCTTTCATTATATCACCATGTTCATTCTCTTCCATCTTTAAATCCCGTGCATGCAAGGACCTCCCCAAACCCACCTCCAAACCCTCCACTGAAGTCCATTTTCTGCCATGCCTAAGCTCCATGTGGAATAACTCCATGCTTGGGACGTCACGCCAAGCTCATAGCTCTCCGGATACCCATACCCATTGAAGCACGGCCCTCATGCCTTTCACGTTCATTCCCGCCACGTTTGCATGGCCATGCATGTACATGCATGCTTATGCCACTCCCCAAGACCTTAGTCCCCCATGCACCATTCATCACACCCACCTTCTTACACCCATACCTCACCCCCCAGGCATGACATCCCGCTCCCATTTCTCACTCTCATGGTTTCTCTCTCTACACCACAGCCTCACCTCTCATGCACCCATGTTTATTACCTTTCATCATCCTCATGCCCATACCCCCCACATCCTCACTCGTACCCGTTCTCCTCACTAACCCATTTGCCATACCCATTCCACACCTCAGTACCTGCGCCGTGCTCATTCCCGTTCCTTATTCGCCTCAACACCCGTTAAACTCATTTGACTCACCTGTCCACCAACCCCATGCATATCACTCTCTTTAATACCACTGAACTCGTCTTTCTCTCACTACATTATCTACCTATTCTACCATTCGTCCATCATAATTATTTTCCTCATCCTCTCCCCTGCGCGGATGACCCGCATGCATGACCACGTTGAAGTACGCATGGCCCCTTTGAGCACTTCACCTCCCGGGCCCACAAACGCATGAGACTTTCCCTTTGTGGTTCTCCAAGCCCCGTAGCCAATGACCAAAGCGGGGTCTCTGAGTTATTTCTAAACGCATTCGGGTTGCTATGCGGCATGGCGAAATGTCATGCATCCTTAAACTCCTCTTGCTTTCACGAGAGGAAATCCTCCTACAAGACACTCTCTTCAGCTGTTCCCCGGAAATGTTTTCTCTCCTTCAAGATACGGGGGGAAGTCTTCGAAATGATGCCGATTCAGCGTATATTATTCGTTTGCACTCACGGGATCATCTAAGATTTAAAGGTTGTGGGTATCGGTGATAGAAAGGTCCATGTCACTATTTCGGTCGATGGAAAGGTTGTTATAGGGTATTGTTGCTGGGTAGTAACTACAGATTTTCAAGCGCTGTCATGTTTTGCCACTCCCGACATGCCTTAGCTTGTAGAATTTTTGACTCATGGATAGGATGGCGACGTGGTAAATACGCGGAGTGATGGGGATGCTTTCATAATTTGGGATGAGGAATTTTTTTTACCAACGCTCGTTGTGCTAAACACGCTACACCGGCCCGAGTTGGAGCAACTTTTGGTCTAAAAGAAAACAGGTCTCGGAACCTTTATAGATGGGTGAGTCATGACTGGCATCTTAATCATACATACTTGGAAAGGTCTGTGTAAATAGTGACCGCGTGCCATCCTCATGCGGAAGTGTTGAAGTTTGCGAGTGGTGATTTGAAAGTTCCATCGACCACTCATTAGCAGTCAGCAGGTTCCCTGAGTTGAGAACTTCGGCATCCTCTGATGGTGCCCACAGCTTTCCTTTGGAATGATCGAAGGACGGCAGCTTGGATAATGGGTGCTATTTTGTTGACAGATTCGAACGCGTTGCACTCTGGAGCTGTTACGGATTCATTGGCCATTGAGACTTTTGAGAAGATGGTGCAAGACTGATTTAAGCACCTTCCCGTTGTTGTTCTGTTGGATTTTGCAAAGTGTCTTCACGCTGCTACATCCTGAACGGAGAAGGATGCGGAGCATGGTAGTGCAGCCACGGCTGCCGTCGACAGGACAGAACGCCAATGGACCTACGTCATTTGCTAGAGTATCGCCAAGGCCTTGGTCGCCTTCTACCAACAGCATGTGGACGGGCAGCCCGAGCAGTCCGGTGGTCGTGGTGTCCGCGACAGGTTCCAGAAATTTTACCGTTGAGGAGTTGAGTTTCGGAGATTTGTCTCCTTAAAGGCAGAGGACTTGGCTGGAAAACACTTGGCAGCATTTGGAAATAAGTCCAAATTTTGTTGATGCTGTCATGGGGAGAATTACCCAAGGAATGAAAGAATTGATCGAAGACTCAATGATTATGGTGGGTGCAATGGCAGGGGCAGTGAACTTGAAGCCACGTGTTGTCACTCTTTCTTATTCCCTTGATTCTCAAAATTAATTTTCCTTGCAAATCATTTTATATATAATTCTTCCAATTGTTTTCTTTTAAATAATGCCGAATTCCCAAATTCTTCATTCTCATTCTGTTTCCTTTAATTGATTCCTCACATCCACAGTTCTCAAATGATTTTGTTAAATTCCTATCTTATTAAATACTCCTCAAATTTCTAAATCCTTCAAATAATTTTTGCTTTTCAAATTCTCACCCTTAGATTCATTTTTACGCCCTAAACTCCCATTTTCCATATATTTTCCTGAATCCCAGTTTTCTTTTCAATTTTCCAAACTCTATTTTTATTAAATAATTCGTTCATTTATTTATTTATTTATTTTATTTTATTTCCATCTTTAGGATTTTCTTTTTTTAGGATTACTTAAGAATCTCATTTTTAATAAAACTTTGTCGTCATCTTTCCTTCTGGCCAACAATTTCTTACGTCTCCCTTGTTTTAAATAGGTTTTAAAATAAGCACAAATTAAATTCTGTAATTCCAATTAAGGGAATTTACGAAATTAATTCATGCTAAAATAAATGGGCTTTGGTGGGGGCCCCACATACGTGATTTTGATGATCGATTGATTTTGATGATTGAATGATCGATTAGTTAATTTATTTGCCATACATGATTGATTTTATTTTGTTCTATGAAATGCTCGAAATTATTGCTTAATTGTGCACTGATCTCACTTCTTGATAGCGCATGGCGGCTCGTTGCTCAGGTATGTACCCGTTTTCCCTCTGATCGTTGTCTATGTATGTCTTGACCCTTATGTGTGCATGATCACTCTGAGTATTCATTGTTTTCCTCATCAATTGCCATGTCAGCTTCATTTTATTAGTAGAGACCCGACTTTAGGGACTTAGAGGGGTGCTACGGTCTCTACCGTACCTTCCCGATAAGTAACCTGACCCCTGAACCCGATCCGGTTTTTCGTAGATCACCTTTTCCAAATAAGGAGTCATACTTAGGGTTTTTCTTTCTTATTTTGTTTACCCTTTTAAAAATAAAACAAAAATAAGTGGCAGCTCCAAGTCATTTTCAAATAATCAATAAAATCAATTTTTTGAAATAAAATCAAGCTCGCCATCGAGTGGGAAACGCACTGAGCCGAAATGCGGGGTCCACAAAGACATAACAAAGTGAGAAAAAAATTGAGGAAGAGGGTCATTTGTAAAGTTCATTTGTATACTAATTGACCTGGCATATATATATATATATATATATATAAGATCAATTAGTGTTTGATATCTTACATGATTACACCTAACATGTTATACATATCCTAACTTTGTTTCCTATATCACATGCTAACCCAACAAACTTTAACTTTATGTGAGGTTTCAGAAATTAAGGAAAAAATAAAAAGAAAGAAAAAATAAAAAAAATGGAAAAGAGATTTATGTTTTGAAAGAATGTAAATTTGAAATCAAAACAATAAACAAAATGAATAATAAAAGGAATAAATGAGAGAGTGAGAAGAAGAAATGCCTCTCAAAACTTTGTGTGTTGATATAATAGAAGGAAAGCCTTTTATAGGGTTTACAAAATACCTTTCATTTTCCACTCACATTTAAAATTAGTAAATGAAAGCTTTTGCTTCATTTTGCTAGTCAATAGGGTGGCCACTCACTACTCTTAATTATAAAGCATTTACAACACTCTTCCTTGGATGTCCACCACATGAAAAGAAATGTTTTATTAAAACCTTTTCAAGAATAAACCTATGGGAAAAACCTAGTAAAGGAAAAATAGTACTATATTCTTCTAATTCTTTAGGTTGCTCTTTGTCTATTAGGACAGTCTTGTTAAAAGCCTTACCAATAAAATCTAATGGGACAAAAGATGAATGGACGAAAAAAAAGTATAATGTACTAACATCCTTTTACAAACATGTTTTCCCTCATGTTGATATCCTTGTGTTGATGAATTTCAATATTGTGTATTCTTGAACATTGAGGTTAGTAATGACTTTGTGAATAAACTTCTAGATTATCTCTTGAATGTATTTACTAAACATCGATTTCATTACTATTCTAGAGTTCATGTGTATAAAGAAATTTTGATTAAATGTATTTGGTTATATTTTCGTTAATATGACCCCCTTTTATCTATACAATGCATACAATATTATTTTCATATAATATCATCATGTTGCCTTTGATTGAGGATAGTCCACACATGATTCTCAAATATGTTGGATCATAGATCTCATTGCAAGTATTTTTTAATGATTTGATGACATATGTCACAGGATGCTTCAAATGACCCTCCCCATGGGCTTATATAGGAGGAGGGAAGCTTCTGGAGACTCCTGGAGCCATCTACACTAAGCCATTGGTGGGAAGAGTGTGGAAGGTTCTAGAAATGCCTAGAGATGTCCACACATCTCTACACTATGGAGGAAGGCATGAGAGGAGTCCAAGGCTTTCTAGAGACTTCTAGGAATCTCTTGTATATTCTTGTACATAGGGTTGTACATAGAATAGGGTAGGATGTTCTAGAATATTCTTGATTTGTAAGGAACCCTCCAAGGTTCCAGAGAGTTCCCTTGGTGCCTATAAATAGGTGAGGGCCTCATTTGGCCAAGGCACCACCCAAATCACTTCCTAACCAAGCAAGTGAGCATCCAAGCACTTGTAAAGGCTTTCTTGAGTTAATAAGAGCTTTCATTCTTTCAAGAGTTGCCTACCAAGCTTCTTAAGATTTCGAGTCGCGAGTGTCTTAGCCTAGCAAGCTAAGCATTGGGAGCAAGGCTGACTTAGCAAGATCAAGCGTCTTGGCTTGTCTAAGTGCCGCACAAGCTTAGTGAACGACTAAGTCCGTGACACATAGCTACCATTGTTTGTTTGAAAAATCTCTATGAAGTAGTAATATCATCACATTCAAACATATACCCTAGTTATGACCCAGATTTATGTGTATTTGAAAGTTATCTTACATTCTCATATCTAAGCAATTGAAACTCTGGTTTTCATGAATAAAATAGACCTGTGTCAATAGTTTAGAGAAGATAACACAACATATGTTTGATACGATTCTAATGTCTTTGGGATGGAGCGGAACTATATCTTACTAATAAATTGAAAGAAAAAGCAATTTTTGAGAAAAATCAATTTTTAGGCGTGTACAATTGACAAAATATATGAGTACAACAATAGCATTAAAATATGATATTTAAGGACCAAGTAATTCTTCACCATCTTCGTGAGCATCAAATGGGTCATTTTTCACTTCATGTGATCGTACAACCATTAAAGAACTTAAAAAATGTACTTATCCACGTGAAAACACTTCAAAATTTTCTTAATATATGTTTACTAATGTACTAAAACTCCTTTTAGAAAATGTTTGATCTATAAGCTAAGATAAAATTTTGATTCTATGAGATATTTCATCTCAAATTCATTTTCCAAATAATTTTTTATTTTTCTGAGCACTTCAGGAGTCCCAACAATATGTAAACCATGAACATACACTATAATAATTGAAAATTCAATTTCTAATTTTTTTTAATAAAAATACATGGACATATAGAGTTGTTAACTTATGCTTCTTTTAGTAGGTATTCGCTAAAGTGATTGTACCATATGTGTCTAGATTGCTTCAATCCATACTAGGATTATTGTAACTCGATTGAACACATGCTATGAGGCTTTCCATTTTTTGCTTCAAGTAATTTAAATTATTCATGAAATTATTTGCTTCAAGCATTTTAATCCTTTAGAGAATTATTTGTTTCATGCATTTTAAGTCCTTCAGGGAATTATTTGTTTCATAAATTTTAAATCCTTTAGGGAATTATTTGCTTCAAAACATTTAAATCCTTCAAGGAATTATTTGCTTTAGACATTTTAAATCCTACATGAATTTTAGTATATATGGATTTTAAATATATTGTAACTACATCATAAAGGATATATTTAGTCCTTCAAAAACTATTGATCATATAATTATATCATTACAATATTTGATACAAGGTCTATACAAGAAACCTTATGCTACTAATCATGCTTTATATTTTATAACCTCATTATTTCCAATTGCACTTCTGTACAAAAATCCATTTCTCCCTAACAAGCTTTATGTCTTCAAGCCTTTGGATTATAGGTCTAAATACTTCTTTTTTCATTAATGAGTTTAAATCTATCTACATAACTTCTTTCCATTTTGACCAATCATTTATATGTTGACATTCTTCCACATTTTGTGGTTTGAGATCTTCATAATTTCTTATGATGTTAAAGGCCACTTGGAAAGTGAAAATATTGTTAATAACAATATTATTTTGATATCATTTTTCTCGTATGTACATAACTTATTGAGATATTACAATTTTTAGGTACTTATGTCTCTTCAGGGGTTATTTATTCAATTTCTACCTCTTTAGGGGATACTTGTTCACGTGTGCCTCTTCATGGACTATTTGTTTAATATGTGCCTCTTAATTAGAAACTATTTATTTTATTTGTGTCCTTTTAAGGGCTATAGGTTCATCAATTTTACATTGATTAGTCAATTTTATGCCTCTTCGAGCGTGTCAAGTTTCTCCTTGTGCTCCCCTCTTATAGGGAATCATATCCTTTGAGTCAATCAGTCTAACACACTTTAGGTGTAGCTTAAATTCATTTGCAATTATCTTATCCTACAGGGACATCAATCCATGTTTGAGTATTTACAACCAGAATAGATGACTTTATCACTTTCTTTGTATCAATAAATGCATATAATAATTGGTTTGCAAGATTTTCCAAATAAATAATCATTTGAACTTCTAGTTCACATTGATATATATGAAGATCAAGATGAGATAAAGTGGATGCATTCCATTTAATTTCTTACTATTCTTCTAGAATCAACTTTTCTCTCCCTAATGGCAGGAAAACATTTTCATTAAAATGATAATTCACAAAGTCCCAAGATACCTTATGATAGATGAAAAATCAAAACTTACATAAATCCCAAGTTTTTGTTAGGGAATGATTTTAGTATGTCATTTAGGTGCAATTGGTACATATGCTACACAATTTAAAAAAAAAATAAAATCAAAAGGGAGAAACATTTGGTTGTTTTCTAAAGAAGAGTATTCATGGTAAGTTAAAGGTCAAATGTGGACTAAAGTTGCAACATGCATAATAGCATGATGTCCCTAGAAAAAAGTTGGCAATTTGGTCTTCATTAGTAATGGTCAAGAAATTAAATAAAGGCATTTAGTGAGGCATTCTACCAAACTATTTTAGGTATGAGTATGTGCAACTTGATGCTCAATATCAATTCTAACTTTATGCAATAGTCAATGCATGCTTGAAATTAAATTCACCAACATTATAAAAATGTATTGTCTTGATCAAATAATATGAAAATTATGCTTGTAATTTTTTATTTGTGCAAAGAACCTAGCAAAGACAATATTACATGTAGAAAAGAGATAAACGTGTGACTGCCTAGTAAAGACATCTATTAAAATAAAATAAAAAAATAATGAAATGATCCATATAGTAGATGGATAAGTCTACATATTTCCCCATGTATTCTTTCCAAAAAGACTAGTGGCTCATGTATGAATTTGGTAAAAGATGGTCTAACTATCAATTTGCCTTGCAATCAAACAACAAAAATGAATATTCACTAGGCAAAATAATCTTCTAGTTCTTTAATGGATGCCCATGTGAGTGTTTTATTATTCGACACGTCATTGAGGACTTCAGGTTATCTAACCAATCAAGCTAAAATATCAAAATTTGTGGGTCGTTGAACTTCTGGTTCACATCAAAATATAATTCAATAGGCTTTATAGTTGTATGATACAACCTAAAGGAGAAAGCTAGGAGCTTTTCACCTATAAACTTTTGGCTAGAAATAATATAAGTAATGTAGAGAGATATTTCATATTACTTTCATTCATTCATAGTTTCAATAAAATAATAATTTCTATGGACATCTTTAAAACTGAGCAAATTTCTTTTAGATTCAATAGAAATATAAAGCATCACTCATATGGATCTAGTTCCATTTGGTAGTGTAATATTTACTCTTTCAGAGCCTTCAATCAAATTTATTGTATCTGACATTACATTAGCATTGGTTTTTACTAATATCAAATTGAAAAAGTGTCTTGAAATTAGAGTGTGAGTAGTTACACAATTTGTTAGACATACACCTTCCTTGTTCATCTTAAAATAATAAGTATTTGACTAATATTTAGGCACATGGCAAGTACATAACCCATACTCTTTCTTACCAAGCCCATAATAATTCTCAATATTGTTTCACTTGTTGTGATATTATGTGGTTTATTTTGTTATATATGTTAACTTTAATTTTGTTATTAATCATTAAGGAGAGAGATTTGTTCTCACTTATGGGAATAACATTACATTCCTTTAATGAAAGAATATAAAATTAGATTGAGACAATAAAGAAAATGACTAATAAAAGGAAATGAGAGATTGAGGAGAAGAAATGTCTCTCAAAAGTTTGTATTGATACCGTAGAAGGAAAACCTTTTATAGGCTTTGTATTTAATATTCATCTTTAAAATGAGTAAATGAAAGCTTTTACTTCACTTTTTTGGTAAACAAGGTGGTCATTCACCACTATTAATTATAAAGTATTTACAACAGTTTAAAATTAATAAAATATTTTTACATAATTTTTCAAACTTATTTAACTTAATTTTTCTCTTACATATAAAGATTAGATAATTCCAAAATATATAAGTTTTCTTAGCCAAATTGAATATATTTGAGTTTTTTTTTAATATTTTTTTAATGATGAACCAAAACATGAGAAATTATTTTCCTCATTAGCTTTATATTTCTTTGTTTAGTACTTCCTAAGAACAAAATATAACCTAAGAGACAAAATTTCAAAATTTGCAAGCTCATATTAATTTCTTAAAAAAAATATTTAACTTAACATCGATACATCACATTATGAACTTATATACAACAAGATACTAGAGATGTGACCAGATTTATTATAGTTCAGAAGGCATGTGAATTTGGTTCATCGGTGTGACAGTCTTACTTGGGCTCACATAAACATTTTAGGCCAAAGCATATCCTTGGCGCTCGAGTTCAACCCAAAATTCTAAGATCTAGCTTGAACATCATCAGCTTGGTAGGAAAGGCCTACAAGGCATGAAGTATCACCTACAAAAAGAATAAGACTGGGGATTTGAATCTTTTGAATTAGTGAGAGGTGTAAAGTACAATGAACATGTTAGTTTAAGAAATGCCAAGAGAAAGAGAGAGAGAGAGAGAGAAAGAGAAGAAAAAAAGTTGAGTTATTAAATTCCTGGTACTAGTTGAGTTGAAAGTTTGCTTGACAAAGCAAAGGGTGGTGACCTAACTGATGTTAGTGCAATAATAGAAATTTAAGCATATTTGTGTAATTTGTATAATTTCTCATAAAAAATTAAAAGTGAGCGAACGATGATTTGGGAAGGCTAGAAAAATTGATGAAAAGTCTCATATAGTTAGCAAAAAAAAGGGCCGGGGGATTTAGGAAGCCTAGAAAAAAAGGATGAGAGTGATTTGGTATGAGGCAAAAATGGGTTCTTCCCCGTATTTTAAACCTTGTTGTCTGTAGACAAAGGTGAAAAGATGGTTTTAAAATTACATGAATTTTAATGGGTTTGAGTTATGCATAATTGTATTAGTGTCATAATCATGTTAATTTATTTAACCTGCTTAATAGACAACTCATATTTAGGTTAACTACTCAAGCCTTCTAACCTTTTCAATTCTTTTACTCAATTCATTAATAACCCATTAACCTATATACATTTATAAATTTATGTATTTAAAAATAATAAAATTAAAAGCTTTTAAATATGAATATCATATAATTTAAAAATTAAATAATTAGTTAAATTAAAATTCTATATATATTTCATTTGCAAGATTAAAATATTTTATAATTAAAACATTAAGTAATATTATGAACAAGTATCCATTTTGTATGTTGTAAATGTATTATAATTAAAAATTAAATAATTGAATGAATTAAAATTCTAAAATTTAAACTTAACAATTAAAAAACAACTAAAAAGAATTTTAAAATTGATATTTTTATAAAATTTAAATTTTAAATATGCTAAATGAGTTATAATCGTGTTAATTGGTTTAATGGGTTAGAATCATATTCACTTGTTACTAATACAACACAACTTATTACTAGCCTTAGCAAATGACCATACATAACTTGGTGAAGAAAGGAGGCATTGAAGGGTTCAGCAAGGAGCCTGGGCGATGAGCCATGAGTTTTAAGCTCCTCAAATGGAGAAGCTCCAATATGATTTGGATTTAACCTTGAAGCTCATGCAAATTTTTTACACTGCTAAGCATCCACTATTATAAAAATAGATACATCACATTAAAGGAATAACACAAACTGTGGATGTTCATACCTTATTATAGCTTAGCAAGCCTACACAAATCTAATGCTCAGTAAATTTCTAATAGAGATG
>NC_048435.1:8858210-9012651 GCF_004353265.1 Vitis riparia | reverse complement strand
TGAACCCTCAATAAACTGCCTATAATAACTAGCCAGTCCTAAGAAACTTCGAATCTCGGTCACAGTATTAGGTTTCTTTCAATTTGACACAACATCAACCTTTCCAAGGTCAACAGAGATGCCATCTTTGGTCACCACATGCCCAAGGAAATAAACTTTGTCTAACCAGAACTCACACTTCTTTAGTTTAGCATACAATTGCTTATCTCTGAGAGTCTACAACACAATACTCAAATGACGCTCATGCTCATCCCTACTCTTTGAGTACACCAAAATATCATCTATAAAAATTACCACAACTGATCTAGATAGGGCTTGAATACCCTATTCATTAAGTCCATAAAAGCAGCAGGTGCATTAGTCAAACCAAAAGACATAACCAAAAACTCATAATGCACATATCTAGTTCAAAAAGCAATCTTGGGTACATCTTCACTTCTAATCCTTAACTGATGATAACTAGACTGAAGATCAATCTTAGAGAACACACATGCATCCTGAAGTTGATCAAACAAATCATCAATCCGAGGAAAGGGATACTTGTTCCTCACTATCACCTTATTCAACTCTCTATAATTGATGCAGAGTCTCATAGATCCATCATTCTTCTTTACAAATAAAACAGGAGCTCCCCAAGGTGAAACACTAGGCCTAACAACTCCTAAAGTTGAATCTTCAACTCCTTAAGCTCCAAAGGTGCCATCCTGTAAGGGGCCTTAGAGATAAGAGTTGTCCCTGGTGCCACATCAATGGTGAACTCCACCTTCTTCTCTGGTCGCAAGCCAGGTAGATCCTCTGGAAAGACATCAAGATAGTCCCTTACAATGGGTATGTCTTCTAACTTTAAATCATTTTCCTCATTCACAACATAAGCCAAAAAGCCTTGACAACCTTTCCTAAGCAAAGAATTAGCTTGCAAGACTAAGATCATACGCAGTGGTTTGTCCACATGCTTCCCCTCAAAACTAAAATCAGGCCTACTAGGAATGCTAAAGGTCACTATTTTCCCAAAACAATCAATAGATGCATGGTACGAAGCTAACCAATCCATCCCCAAAATCACATCAAAATCCTGAAGGTCAAGAAGTACTAAGTCAACTATCATCTCTCTATACCCAATCATCACACAACAATCTCTAAGTATTTTATTAACCACAACAGAATCTCCCAAAGGAGTAGCAACAAATAAATCAAAGTCCATGTTATCAATCGACATACCCAACAAACCAGCAAAAGATATGGAAACAAAAGAGTGCATTGAACCAGGATCATTTAAGGCTCTAGCAAATAAGGTGTGAATTTGAAGAGTACCTGTCACCACATCAGAAGTAGTCTGAGCATCTCTATGAGTCATAGCAAATACCCGTCCTTAAGCCCTGAGCTTTTGTCTATCCTCTTTATTCTCCTCCTTAGGCTTCCTAAATACAAACTTCTTATTCTCTCTGGACAATCCCAAGCCAAATGTCCCTGTTTTCCACAACCAAAGCAAGCTCCTATCTCTCTATAGCATGACCTACCCTTATGCTTCTTGCCACAAGTAGGACAAATCCTATCTAAATTTTGTGTTGTTTTTCCTTTATTTTAATTTCTACTTGGAGTAGGCTTTTTCTGTGGTTGGTTACCATGAGCACCATCATTTCTATTCCTCTTCCTTTGTTGTTCCCTATACTGGTGAAGCTCTTCATTATCTTTCTCTACAACAAGGGCTCTGTCTACCACCTCTGAATAAACACTAAGCTTCATAATTGATATCTTATTCTTCAAATAAGGCTTTAGTCCATCTTGAAACTTTAACGCTTTTTCCTTCTCTATAGCAATCAACTGCGGGGCAAAACGTGATAGTTCGGTAAACTTAGCCTCATATTGGGCCACGGTCAAATTCCCCTATTCCAAACAAACAAACTTTCCCACTTTTTATTGTCGAACACTATCAGGGAAGCACTTCTTATAACAAACTTCCCTAAACTGACTCCAAACAATAGGCCCCTGATCCTCCAAAAGCCTCTTAGTCATGTACCACCAATGATCTGCCTCTTTGTCTAACATAAATGCTACATAAGAGGCTTTTTGCTGCTCAAAATAATCAATGACATCAAATAATTTCTCTATTTTCATAATCTAAGCCTCTACCTCTGTTGGATCTTAAGTACCAGAAAAGTAAGGGGGGCCCAACTTCTTAAAGTAGTCAAATGAGCTACCCCTAGTAGATGAGGAATGTCCTTGACCATTACTTCCAATAGCTCTAGCCTGATGCTCAACCAAGCCAACCAAAGTCCCTAAGTATCTATAAAGCCCTTCAGTACTCATAAGGGGCAAAACCTCAGATGGAGGAGGTATATCATCATTAGTCTGGCTGTTTTGGGAAGATGCAGGTCTCCATGGTGGCATGGTGTCCTATAAAGCAACAAGTATAACTAAATTAGTCACTAAGAAGCCAAATAAACAAATCAAAATTGTAAAAAATAAAAGGAATCAGACTAGATGAAGTTGAAACTCAAACTAATGTGTTACTCATCTATTCCCAAAGGTAAACTAAACAAGTTCTCATCAATATCACAACCTAGCGCTCTGATACCACTCTGACATGCCCCAAGACCCATTCCAAGGGCGTGACAGTCATTTCACACCTCAAACCCGAAGGCTTAAAGTGTAACCTGACCCAAACAATCATATTGTAATTGGAAGTAACCAATTACCAAAAACCTGTTCAGAGTAGCGGAACCAAATTCTAAAATCTTCAAACTTAACTTTAAAACTAAGCATCCATTAACCTAGATCCATTATCCAAATAGATTGCAAACTCAAATAAATCAAGTGCTAGCAAATTTTCATAATCTCCAAATCTCAACTTCAAACTTATCAAAAAAAAATTTAAAAGCTCAATATCTAAATAGCTTCCAAAAACCAAATAATCCAAATGAACATAAACTTATAAGCTAACAATGTCCAAATAACATCCTAAGCAAAATCCTAATGATGACCATTCTTCGACCTAGCCATCACTCCTCGCCCGTACTAAGGGTGCCTGAAAAGTAATCAACAACTAGGAATGAGCTCAAAGCCCGATAAGGAACATTAATGTAGTCCATGGATCAAATATTTCAAGTTCACTTGCAAAATAAGAGATATTATAACTAATTATTTTCATAAACCTTTGAGTCAGTTTTGCCAATACATTCAAAACTTTTAATTGTACACTTTCATTTCTAATTCAAGTATTTTCATATCAAATTCGATCAAAACATTCAAATTATTTATTTACTTTGGTCATCAAACATCAAATGGTGCCCAATTAGGTGAGACTTTTCAAATAGGTGGCTAGCCTCAAATTATTCCTTTAAGGTAGACGGAACCAAACACTACTAGTACTTTAACCTCTAACCAAACCCCTAGAGCTGGGGTCCAAATCAATTACATTTCCCACCAGAATGTAAAGGTCAACTATTATATCCCGTTGACAAGGGCCAAACAAACCAGAGTCAAACACTTATTTCAATTATTCAAATTTGCAAAACATAATATCTTTATATTCTCTGTTGTAAACAAAATATAACGTTCTAACATACTTTTCATGCAAAATATATTTGACTCATGCATAAGAATAATAACTCAAAATGTTTCCAAATGATGTATATAAAAATTTGTTTCTAAAAAAAATAATAATTGCATTAATTTCCCTTACCTTAAAAGAAGTCCTCAAAAACTTTGGAGAAAAATAATCCTGAAAATCTACTTTTCACCTAACAAAATATAAGAGAAAAAAATCATTACTATTTATCTAAAATTATAGGGTTGACAATCCTAAAATTTTAGGTATTCAAATTAATGTTTTTCATTATGAAAGATAATTTAATCTATTCCTATTTTAGAAAAATTAATAAATTTCTATTTCATATAAAACTTAATTTTAATTTTCAATTTATTTCTTAGGACACAACATAATTTAATTAAACTACAATTTATTTCACTAATTAAATTTTATGCTACTTATTAACTTAATATTTATCATTAATCTAATTATACTACTATAAATTTAACTAAATTGTATTTCGCCTTGTTTATTTATACATAGTTTATTCTACCACTTTCTTATTTTCCAAACACAACTACCATAACGCTCACACAATTATCATTGTAATATATATATAAATATATACATACCATCCACCCACTCACACACTCCACATGCATGCCTTTTATTATTAATAATATTATTATTTTCATCCACCACTCACATACTCCACATGCATGTCTTTTATTATTATTATTATTATATATATATATATATATATATATATATATATATATATATATATATATATATATATATATATATATATATATATATATATATATTATTTTCCCCATTCCTCTATTTTTCAGTTCCCACACGCATGCAACATTTTTTTTTCTTTTTTTTTTCCCCACCATTCTTCTATCTTCTAGTGCACATGCATTCTCTTCTCTTTTTTTTCACCATTTTTATATCTTCCAGTGCACACGCGTTCCTTTTTTTTTTCCCTAATATTTTCTAATCCATTCAACCACAAATAACAATATATTTATTTAATTTTTTAAAAAATAAAATTAACCCTAGCCTAAAATCGAAACCTTCCAAGGAATTTTTTTTTTTTCATCTAAAAAAACTTAAGATCTCCCAATTTCCAACAATAAATCAAAATCTTAAATATTCACTATTTTGATATTAAAATGAATAAAAAAAAAACTAACCCTAATCTAGATTTGGGTTTTCCAAAAGATATCTAATGTATTTGAAATTAACCAATGAATCTAAAATATTAAACTAAGAGTTAGAATCTTACCTATAGAGATTTGTTTTTCAAACCCTAAAATATGACTCCAACCTTACGTTCTCTGGAATTTTGCGAACAGGAACGCTATTCAAAAAAGAATAGGAAGAATAGAATTTCTAATTTATACATAAGGTATTTATTCATAAAATTACATTTTTACCCCTCTTCCATTTTATTAAATTAATTAATTAATTAATTAATTTAATTATAATTAATAATTTCCTAAATTACCCCTAAAAAAAAACTTGGGCGTTACATTTCATCTTTGTGTCTGTGTGAGGACACTTACATTGTCTGCATTTTGGAGGCAAGGAAAAACAAGTCCACCTGGTAGAGTGGGTGGAAAAAGCTTTGTGAGAGAAACTCCAAGAGGGTATTTTGTGCCAAGTTTCCATTTCCTGACCAACTCAAGGTTAATCTAGAAAATGAGCAAGTCTTTAAGATTCTTTAGTGGAGGGTTCATCATTTGAATTTATTAGGGGTGATCAAGTGATCGTCTTAATTGAATCGACTTGCCCAATTCCTTTGATAATCAAGGAAGAAGAAAAAGAAGAAAAAGAATAAGAAATGACCTCAAATCTTTGCGCTAGATTTAGGGAGTGACCTCAAATTGCACAACCCATCTCTAGTCCTCTTCCTACTAAAAGAAGAAAGCTCTCGGCTTCTGAGAGGGGGGCTACCTTCAGATCCACTCTAATAGCCATCGTACCAATTGTTGTTTCCCAGATAGTAGATTTTGTCGTGAATCAATCGGATGCTATTGAATCCACTCCTTTCTATTTGACTCTAGATCCAATTTTCATTTTGAGCGATCTGAGGCCAAGTCAATAGCCCCGTTTAGTTCCTACAATGGACATTCCAAACATAGAGAAGCTTAACAAAATCTTGAAGTAATTCCTAAGCTTTGTGGGGAAGGAGCTGCTCGTAACCAACATGGATGAGCTATTTTTTAAACTTTAGAGGGTGTCAGTTAAGATTAACAATGAACCTGAGTGGAACTTCACCACTTGCATCCCATTTGGCACACCCTATAGTGCGATTGATGGTGTGATGCCTTTGTATGACTATACTGCTCTTTAAACAACGAAGATGGTGATCATGTTTCATTCTTTCCCTTTTTCTTATAAATTTTTCATCGCCTTTATTTTTCTCTCCTCATTTTTCCTACTTTTATCTTGGTCATTTAGATTGTGGCTAGAACTTGAGACCTTATGCAACAACTTTCACACATCTCCCAAAGGTTAGAGATTGTCGAGAATGTGAGAGCCTTTGTAAACCAGGCAGTAGGTGAGCAACAAAAACTGCATACGAAATTGAAACTGCTCTGGACTTGGTCGCTAAGGCCCATAACGAGGCAGAAGATGGTGTTAATTCCCTCTAAAAGGCTAAACAAGACAATGGGGCATTGTAGGTAGAGATTTTCTGTCTCGAATTTGAAAATGAATAATGGAGTTGCCTAGGCGAAGGCTAAAGAAGAGATCATCGGGCTAAGGATGGAACTCGAAAAAAGAAAGTGGATTTTGCAAAGCAGAAGTTGGGCCTAGAGGTTGAGTACATAAAGCAAGTGGATGATATGTACTTCTATGGCTTTGGTCATTGCATGGAAAAACACAAAATTGTAGTTGACATTCCATCAAATAATGAGGCCAAGCCGATTGAAGCAACTCTCGTTCATGAGGTCTTAAACACTTCCACATCCAAGAAGAAGAAGAATGGAGCTAAAGACTAGTCTAGTAATGTGGCTAGATAGGCCATAGGATTATGTCTTTATTTTTTTAGACATTTTTGGAAGTTGTAAATGAATTTTTTAATTGTTCGTAATCAATTTCTATGTTTCTTTAAGGATTTGCTTCTGATTTTTCATATTTTCTTTCTCTTTTGCTTTCTCATTTCTAGGCTTCAAACCTTATTATGATTGTGAAAAGGATTCTCCTACCCGACTCATTTTGGGCACTCATCCTTGTGATCTTTACGCATAGGCCTTAAAGATTTTGAGCATTGTGCCTTGGACACTAATCCTTATGAATTTTGGGTACTAGGCCTTATGCATTCTAGGCGCTTAGCCTTTATAGTTTTCAAACTCTTTCTTTACCCAAAAGGACTACTCTTTTACTTGGCCTATTTCGGGCTCTAAACCCTTTGGCTTTATGCTAACTTTGTATGAAAGGTGTTTTCACATGGAATGTTTATAAAATGAAACTAGCCATTTCTTTTTATTTTTTTTTTTTTTTATAGTGGTTTGAATATGAGGAATTAATAAAAAAAGATATAATGAAAACTTACTCTTTATTGATAGTATTTCTTTAAATTAATTGGCTACATTCCAAGACTGTTGTATGGGTCTGCCATTCATGCTCTTTAGGTGATAGAAGTTGGCTAATCCTTTTTTTACAACACTATAAGGTCGTTCCCAATTAGCCTGGAGTTTCGTTGCACCAATTTCAGTGGTATTTTTTAACACTCTCCTTAAGATCAAGTCTCTTCGTTAGAGCACCTTTTGTCTTATCCACCTATTGTATTGAGCAATAGCCCTTTGTTGGTAGGAAGCTATTTGAACAAACACTATCTCTTTTGCTTCATCCACCTAGTCTAAGTGTCTTTCCAAATTTTCATGGCTATTCTTTGTCTCCGGGATGGTTCTCTTGGCAGTCAACATTTCGATTTCAGTCGGGATTACAACTTCCACGTCGTATTCCAACAAAAATACTATTGCCCTTGTGGGTTTGTAATTGGTAGTTTGATATGCCCATAAAACTCTAGGTGATTCATCTACCTATTTACCTTTAGCTCCTAATAGCCTTTTTTGATTTTTGTCAACAAGGCCTTATCAGTGGCTTTTACCTGCCCATTACTTTGGGAGAACCTTGACATAGAATAAAAGTTTTTTATTTTTAATTCCTAGCAGAAATTTTGAAATGTTTGACTATCAAATTGTGGCTTATTATTAGTGACTATTACGTGGAGTATATTTTACTAACACACTATGTTCTTCTAGATGAATGTAATGGCGTCTTTGTCTTTGATAGTAGCATATGCCTTTACTTTTACCCATTTATTGAAGTAGTCTGTGGTAGTAAGCAACATTTTTTTTTTTTTTTTGTGCGGTATTGATTGGAAATGGTTTGATTGTGTCCATCCCCCACTATGTGAATGGCCAAGGGTTGGTAACAAGGGTAAGGTATGGAAATCATGGAATTGGAGCATATTTATGACATTTATCACATTTTCTTTTGTAAGCCTTTGCATTTGTTTTCATAGTGGGCTAATAGTATACATAGGAATGCACTTGAAGAGCCAATGTTCGTTCCTCAAGGTGATTGTTACACACTCCTTCATGTAATTCATCTAGGACATATTGGGCATTTTTTTTGTTCAAATGCCTTAAATAGAATCCTTCAAATGACTGTTTGTAAAGTTGACCATTAATCATCAAATATCGAGCAACCTACACTTGGATTTTGTGAGCTTCTTTTGCATTGCTTAGGACCTCCCCCATTTTTATATACTTAACCATTTTCAACATCCAACGATGTTTTTCTTTAGTTATTTTATTCACTTTTCCATGTGACACTTGTGATAGGGTTGACTAAAAATAAATTAGTAATAAAACTATTTGCTCAATGGGAACTATGGCTTCTACTTTGATTAGGGCATCTGTTCTCCTATTCTCTTCTCGTGAGACACGTTGTATCTTCTATTTGTGTAGTTTTTCAACTCGATCTTTAACTAAAGTAAGGTAACACACCATACATTCGTCTCTTGCTTCATGACCCCTCTAGATTTGGCCAACCACTAGCTGTGAGTCACTTCTAACTTCCACCTTCTCGATAGAAAGGGCTAAAGAAAAATTGAGGTTGGCTGTTATCGCTTCATATTCAGATTCATTGTTTGAAGCTAGAAAACCAACCATATTGCCTACTCAATTTGCTTCCCTTTAGGATATTTCAAGAGAATTCCTATTCCGAAATTGGACGCTCTTAACAGTCCGTCCATATTAAGGATCCACCATTGCATGACCACTTCTTTTATAGATACTTTTTAAGGCAATTCTGCTATAAAATCGGCTAGAACTTGTCATTTGAGCAATAACCTTAGCTTGTACTGAAGGCCATACTCACTTAGCTCCATTGCTTATTGGATCATTCATCTGAATAGGTTTGTCTTGTGTAGAGTGGCTCTTAATGGTAGATTCGTCAAGATAGTGATGGGGTGTGCTTGGAAGTAGGGATGGAGTTTTTTTGCTATTATCCTTAAGGATTCAACTTCTTATTATACTTATGGAGCAGACTAAATGTTTATTTTAGGTACTATAGGTGATCTGCTTAGCTGAGACTCTTCATCAACATGTCATTAATGTAGACCTCAGTAGTCTTACCAAGCATTAGCCAAAAGATCTTTGTTACTAGTCGTTGATATGTTACTCAAGCATTTTTTAAGTCAAATGACATTATGTTATAGCAATACAGGCCTTAGGGGTGATGAAAACAACCTTTCTGAATTTGGTGGATGCATTGGAATCTGATTGTACTCAAAAAAATGAATTTAAGAAGGAAAACATGTCGTGAATGGAGGCTACGTCTACTATTTGATCTATCTGGGGCATTAAGAAGTTATTTTTTGGGCAAGCCTCTTTTAAATTCATGTAGTCAATGCAAACCCTTCATTTTTCCACATTTCTTTGCACCACCAATACGTTCACCAACCAAAAATGCTGAAGTGGAAGGAAGGACACCTTTTAGTAATGTGACCTTGGATGTTATAGATTTGAAAAAAAACCCTTGGTATGGGTGTGAAGACGGGTGGTCACATCATGATGGTACCAAATTTAGCTCGGCGTTGGAAGCCATCGGGAAAAGATTACTAGAGAGAGAGACAATGGATGGCAACCCCTATTATAGCTAAGGGAATGAGATGGGTACCAATTTGTGTTTTGATAAGTCAAATTAGCAATAGCAGGGAGGTAATCCAATGTAGGTTGCTTGGTATGAAGAGATGCTTCAAAATTTATGAGCTTTTCATGAAGCTCATCAAACGTGATTGGGGTGTCAGGTGCTTGAATGATATAGGCTACTTCTTTGTATTCATTACCAAGACCATCAAGGATTTTCTCCGTGAGATCCTCTTTATCCATTTGGGCACCAAGGAGGGCAAGTTCATCGACATGAGTTTTGATGGTTTGTAGGAAAGTAATGATGCTTTATGAACCCTTGGTAGGATTCTTAAGATGGCTCTTGACTTGTTTAATGCAACCGCATGATAGTTTGGCAAAGTTATTAGTGAAGATGGTCCATGCTTCACGAGAGGTTGTGCCACAGGCAATGAATGGAATTATGGTGGGTGAAAGAGAGCCAATAAGTGCATCTAGGATCAATTGATCTTGATGAAGCCATGAGAATAGGTTGGGTTAGGTATGACGATGTCGTTGGTAATGAGAGTGGTGGGTGGATGAGGTTTAGTTCTATTAATATAGCCAAGGAGGTCACGAAGCAAATGAACAAGGTTTGGAATTGAAGCCTCCATGATACATAGTTGGTAGTGGTTAGTTTAAGTAGGGCTTGAGCATAAACATTTATTGAGATGAGTGCTTGGAAACACTCATGAGTGTTGTGAATATTGAGAGTAAAAGTTACATAAGTGGTGGTATCTTGGGTGGCCATGAGGCTATGAGGATGAGCAATAAATGGCTTTGGCAAAGAGAAAGAGGGAAGAAGGAAGAACAAGCGATGGTGGCAGCTAGGGTTTTCAAGCCAAGGAGCTTGAATGCTCTTAGACCATGTTGTCCTTTTATTATGAAGAATATATATATATATATATATATTATATATATATATATATTAAAGAATATGAATCTCAAATTTTCTAATTACCTAAAATCATAACCTAGAATATAACTAATTTATAGTTAATAGGTTATAATTTACAAAAGGAAACAAATTAATGATTGAAAGAGAATATGTTATCTTCTTTTATTATATTATACAAGCAAAATGCTAAATAATGTTTAGAGGAACTATATCACTATTGAGAATGAACTCCTTGTTGTGCTCTATTCCTTAGATAAATTCAGATCCTATCTATTGGACACTTTTCTATTGGTTTTCTTGACTACTTAGCTTTGAAAAGTATTTTTTTGGAAAGACAAATGCAAAGTTATGACTTGTAAGGTAGATTCTTCTTTTGACTACTTAGCTTTGAAAACTATTTTTTTTTTTTTGGAAAGACAAATGCAAAGTTATGACTTGTAAGGTGGATTCTTCTTTTGCAAGAGTTTAATATTGAGATCAAAGACACAAATGGAGTTGAGAATGTGGTAGCTTACACTTGTCCAAGATTGTTATTGAATTTAAAAATGAAGAACATATAAATGACTATTTCCAAAAGATGCTCTCAATATATTTTTGTTTTATTTACTTATGATGAGACTTATAAATAAATTGATATTTTGTTTTAGGTTTAGATAATCAATACAAATAAAATAAGAGAAATTGAAATTGAAAGAGAAAGAAAATTGAAACAATATAAATCATAAAAATATTAAAAATGTGCAAAAATTTTCTAATAGATAACAAAAAATGAAGTTTTAAATAAAAATAAACTTATTTGAACTGAAAAGAAAAAAATTAAGAAGTAAAAATAAGATTAATTTTAAAAAATGCATTAGTTGTTGGATTTTAAGGGTATGGAAACAAAAGACTAGCCCAAAATACACAAACAAAGAACGAAATGAATAAAAAGAAAAACTTATCGGTTGAGGCATGACAAGCACTGTCCTTGAAATAGATCCACCCTCCTCGAAAACGAACTCGATGCACTAGGGTACCAATGGTCTACCTCCAGGATTCAACAACCAGATCTCGCCTTGGGTGCACACTGTAAGTGAGATATATACAACTTGGGTTTTTGAATAAATTCCTCCAAGTAGATGTATGAAAATACTCCTTGAAAAACTCTCAGAAAAATTCTCTAAAAAATTGGTATTTTTGTATAGAAAAGGGTGACCTGCTTTTATAAGCCACTAATGTAGTCCCAATGGGAATCTACTTGTAATTAGAAGATGACACAAAATGGAAGGTGATTCTACTTATAAAAGGAATGAGACTCCACTAGCACAATCCCAATAGGACTCTTCCCAAAAATATAACACTAATAGAATAAAATAAAATAAATTAAAAGTAATTTCTAAAAATAAAAATAGAAATTATTTACACTTTTCCTACATTAGTTACTAAAATCCTTGGTATCCAAAATTTAGTTAACTAAGAACATTAATAGAAGGACTTTAATTTAATGGATAATATTGATAATAAAATTTTTCAAAATTTGGATTTTGTTTTCTTCATTTAAAGTTAAAGAAAAAATAACGAAAACATGAAAAAGGGAATAGTGAAAAATGTATTTTATTTGTAATTTCAATAATATAAATAAAGATTATTATTTTAAGGAAAATAAGCTTTTTTTTTTTAATTTAGATAACTTAATATATAGATTATTTTAAGAAAAATATAAAAGAAATATTCAAAGTCTAAATACAAGCTTGAAAACTATATCAAGTGAAAATAAAAGTGATGACGATAGAAGTATTAAAACATTTAAAAAGTAAAAGGAACATGCAAAAAGGAAAAATATGAAGAAAAAAAGTAATTCAAAACGTAGTTTACCAAAATATTTTTAAAAATTATTTTTCCTTAATTGTAAACATGATTTTTCTTTGATGAAACTTAAAAAATGAAAAAAAAAAAAAAAACATAAAGAGATAAATAACAAATTTTGGCAGCTCCGTATATTTATGGAAATAGAATCGATTACTGGTTTTAAATCTAAAAAAAGAGATAAAAAAATTAGGATATTATATGATTGGTTGGTATTCAAAATAAACAATTCAAGTAAAATATTTTTCATCATCAAGAACACATTTTAAAAATAAAAAATAAAAAATTATTGTAAAATTATAAAATGAAAGGGGAAGAAAACAAGAAAGAGAAATCAAAATGTAGGAAGAGAATAGAATGCACAGGAAAACTCTCTTAAATTTCATTAGGGGTCTCTCCCTTTTATAGGGAGTTACAAAAGATATTTATAGATGATTATCCACAAGTTACCATAGTGGTACAAAATCTCATATTTTATAACAAAAAAATATTAAATTAAATGCTCAACATTTTCCAAAAAAAAAAAAGAAAAATAATAAAATTACACATATCTTTAAAAAGTAAGAATGATAAAAAAAAAAAAAGGAAAAAACAAAAATAATTAAACAACATAATTTACAAAAAATAGTTAATAATTCATTTTGTCTCTTGTGGTATCTCCTTGATTTAAAATTTAAAATCTCAATTGATAAATTACCAATAATAATAATAATAATAATTGAAATGATTAAGGTTATGTTTGGTTCTTAGAAAATACTAAAGAAAAAAAAAATATTAAGAAAAATGATTTTCTCATATCGATCATGTTTGATTGTCTTATAAAAAATATTAAAGAAAATCAAATAAAATTAAAACTAGTTAAAAACTTATGAATTTTAAAATTATTTAACTTTTATATTGATGAATTAAAATAAATAAAATGGGTTTGGAGTAGCAAATAAAAATAATTTGTTAAGTTTTAATCTATTGTTTATTTTTCTTCACATTTTTTTTTCCTTTCTATTTTCTTTTCCTTGCATTTTCCTTTAAATTTTCCAGGAACCAAACATAACCTAAATTTTATATTGACCTTTTTTAATTATCATGACATAAATAATAATAATAATAATAATAATAATAATAGTAATAATAATAATAATAATAAGTGATATTATTCTAGAGACAAAAATTGACCTTTTTTAATTGTAGTAGATATATGGATCATAGAGCTAATTAAGTAATTTTAATGGGAAAATGGTTATAAGAAATGGATCTTTGCAAGGCTTAATTAATAGTATAGATTACAATCAAATTAGGATAAATAGAAGGAAAATTGAAACTTTTAGGCTATATTTGGTTCTCAAAAAATTTGAAGGAAAATGTGAGGGAAATAAAATAGATAAAAAAAAAGTAGAAGAAAATAAAAAATAGGTTTAAACTCAGTAAATTATTTTTATATGTTTTTTCAAACTCATTTCATTTATCTCCCTAAAAAATTTATTGTACTATATAAAAAATAGACAATTTAAAAATATATAAATTATTAAGAAATTTTAATTATATTTGATTTTCTTTTGTATTTTTCATGGTGAACCAAATATGAGAAAACCATTTTCTTTAATTTTTTTTTTCTTTCCTTAATACTTTCTAGAAACCAAACATAGACTTAGAAAACCAGAAAGGATTCAAACTTAGTTTTGACATCTTACCTGAACACTAATTTAGCTGTGGAAGTCAAAAGTAAACTCATAATAGATTGATTAATTCTCATTCAAAGATCAAATTCTAGGTTTGATTGAATTTTCTCTGTACGTTTGAGTTTTATTGAGGTAGTCAAAATTTTTTCCATAAAGCTATAATTATTTCTGTCAAGCTTCATCTTAGGATTCAATTCATATGAGAAAGATAGTTGCAAATTTTGAGATTTTGGATTGAATCTTGACGGAATTTGTAGTATTGGAGGTAGGTACCATGGCCACAAGTCTTGAAGGCCCTAGTAAGAAGTTTGAATAAAAGGTAAGAGAGTGATCTACCGTGGCACTTCAATAATTAGTCCAAAACCTACTACTTTTCTATGCAATTTGAATTGGTCACAAGGGAATACTTGATTTTTATTGCTTAGTGTTTGAAAAGTACTAAGGAAAAAAAAATGCTGAAAAAAATGATTTTTTCATATTTTGTTTTATTATGAAAATGTAAAGGAAAGTGAAATATAACCAAAATTATTAATATATATATATATATATATATATATATATATATATATATATATATATATATATATATTAAATTAGTTAATCTTTATATAGAAGAGTTAAATAATTGAAAAAAATTTAAAATAACATATAAAAATAATTTATTGGCTTTAGATTTATTTTTCATTTTCCTTCTATTTTTCCTCAGTACTACTTTCTTTTCCTCGCATTTTCCTACAAACTTTTTGAGAACCAAATATAACTAGGGCATTGCAAGATTAATTAATACATTTGGAGCTCACAATCCTAACAAATTCACTGACTTAACCAACTCCATCGCCTTGATGAATACACCTAAAAAATTTATGAGTAAAGTAAATCAAAGAAAAATAAAATGTAATAGAAATGAAGTTGGAGAAAAGCATTTTATTAGGAATTATATAAGTATTTATTCATTTCAAATTCCACACTTCTTTACACTTATCTTTGGTTCTTGGAAAAATTTGAAGAAAATGTAAGGAAAAGAAAATAAAAAGAAAACGTATGAGAAAAGACAAAATGAAGAAAAATTTTAAAATAGAATTAAAGTTAATAAATTATTTTTATACATTACTTCAAACTCATTTAACTTATTTTTTCACTTCTAAGGAAAGATTAAATAATTTTAAACTTCATAAATTTTTTACTAATTTTTAACTATATTTCGTTTTCTTTCATATTTTTCATAGGAAAATCAATCATGAGGAGATCATTTTCCTCAACATTTTTTGCTTTTCTTAATAATTTCCGAAAATCAGAAAAGAAATTTGAAGAAATAGGTAACAAAAAAATTATTATGTTTAGAACAACTTTTATTTTATGAATTTTTTTCATTCTATCTTTTCATTTATTCCATTTTCCTCTCCATATGTAAGTATGCCAAAAAAAATATTAGAATTGTATTGTCTTGATCACTCAAAGCCCAGCTACTACAATTGGTTGGCCAGTCAGCCATCATCATTCACTAATTTTATGATAAACCTTATAACAAGCAAAAGCTCCCCGATAATATGTATAAACCAGGGTTATTTTCTATTTGTTTTTTTTTTTCTTTTTTACTTCAAGCAACAATCTCAATAAAATATACCATATACATGAGTATTGAAAATCAAATAGTATAGTTCCCAGCAAAGTCGAATAGTACATAGAATCGGTGAAAATCACATTGGGAGAGGTCCTTAATTATAACTAGATTTCAATAACGAAATACTTATAATGCGTTTGATAGTGATTTTACGAAATATTTTTTATATATTTAATGTTTCAAAATTTTTATATTTCAAGTATTAAAAAGAATAAAAATATTTTATAAAATCGTTGTCAAACGCAATTTTATAGAATGCTACATTCACCGGTAACGTCACTAACATAGTTTCCAATGTCAATTCCATTGTTAAAAGCCTCTAATCTCTGCCTCCTTTTCTCCTGAAACTCAATGTAGTTAAGGATGCATTAGTCCAAGTGCAAATTCAAGTGTATATGGATAGATTATAATGTTTTTTTTTCATTCATTTTTTTTTTCTTTTCCATATTAATAACTTTGGGAAACAAGGAAGTTTAATTTTTAAAAAAAAAGTTTTAAATTTTGGTTTGAAAAAGAAAAAGAAATAAATTTTTTTATATGAATATTAAAATAATATTAATACATAATAGCAACTGATATAATATTAATATTAAAAAATAATTTAAAATATTTACTGTATAATATAATTTAATGTATATTATTTAACACAATATAATATTTTTTATTAATAAAACTTTGAAGCTACGTTTGGTTGGTGAGAAATGATATGTACATCTTAGGATATCATATCCTACTGAATAAAATATGCATACCCTAGGATATGATTTCTAATAGGATATGATATCCTTGAATATACATATCTTATGGGCATAATATTTTAAGATAACATATCAAATGAGACGATCTATATTATATTATATTTATATATAATTTATGAAATGAATAAAAAGTAATATAAAATATATATTATTTTCAATGTTTAAAATAAAAATTATATCACATTCAAATATTTTCTATTTAAAAAATACAATTTTTGTTATGTATAATAATATTCATAATTAAAATATTTAAACTTCATAAATAATTTTTTTTAATATTATGTTATTAATATATAAAAATAATTTATATATCATATATTAATATTATTTTATAAATATTTTTTTTAGTTTTTTAAAATTTTTTAATCATAAATTTAATTTATAATAAAAAATTATTTTGTAAAATCAGTATAATAAAAAAAAATAAAAATGATTAAAAATAAATTTTAGATACATAGGATATATATATCCTATATCTTATTATAGGATTAACATATCTTATATGAAAGGGATAAAAAAATGGATAATATATTCATCATTTATCTTATCACATGTTTAGTTGAACATAAGATAAGATAAGTAATGAGATAACTTATTCTATCCTATCACCAACCAAATATGGGATATAATATAATATCATCTATCTTATCTTATCTCATGTTATATTTGACCAACCAAACAAGACCTAAATATTTTTTTTTTTCTAATAAGGAATGAGATATGTTTCCATTCTAAATTTTATTTCTTTCTAGTTTAAAATATATATTGGTTGAGGTTTAATATCTTATAATATTTTTATGTATTTGATATAATATCCTAAAATAATATTTATATTACCATTTTTTACATAAATGCCCTTAATTATTTCTTTTACAATAAGGCTTTGATATTAAAAACCAATTTACAAATCTAAAATTTCCAAAAAAAAAAAAAAATTAAAATTGGGCTTTCCAGAAAATAAAGTACAAAAAAAAGCCTTACTTGTTTAGGGTTCGGCCTGGCTGAAGTTTTCTGGATCAAACAAGTAGATTATATCAGTAAAACTTATAAACAGTCCACAAAATTGCGTAAAATAGAGCGATCTAAAATCTAGAGAAGAGCTGAACTAAAAAGTAGTGAAAATGAAAAAGCGGGTAAGCCATAAGTGGAGGCATGAACGTAATTCCTGTTTCTTCTCATACATAGATCCTATATTTTATGCAAAATATATATATATATATATATATATATATATATCTATAATAAAGAAAATTTTGACCTTAAAAATCAATCAACATACATACAATTTCAAAAAATTAGAAAAGATTTGGGCTTTTAAAAAATAAATAAGTTTTTTTTAAAAAAAAAAAAAATGGGACTTACGGTTTTAGGCTTCTGTGGCTTAGCGCTGGAACTGCTCTGTGAAGAAGTTGCCTGTATCAAACAACTAATCCATATTAGCAAAGCTTAACAAGAAATTAATAATTGACACAAATATTGTATATTTTTAAAATTCAAGTAGACCAAATCCAAAGTTGAGAAAAACCTCAAGGAAAGTGAGTGAAATTATTCATATAATATCCTTTTTCTATTTGATACGATGAATTATAATATCATGTCTCATTAAAATTCCAACAAAAAAAAAAAACAAAAAAAAATTTTGACCTTAAAAATCAATCAACATACATACAATTTCAAAGAATTAAAAAAAATGAACTTACACTTTTAGACTCTGGTGGCTTAGGGTTGGAACTACTTGTCCCTGAAGAAGCTGCCTGTAACAAACAAACAATCTATATTAGCATTATCCCAAACAAAATCTAAATTATTTTAACTAGTGTTATCCCAAACGAAATCCAGAGAAATGAAAAGGCGTTTATGGGTAACTCGAGGGCGTACGAGTGATTTTAAAAAATTATAATATAAGGATTAAAAACTTTTACCCCAATTAAAATCAAGAGATATTATGGATAAACAAAATAACTAAACATCAAACAAACAAATCTCATACCGACTTTATAAGGATCTAGGATTATTTTTTAAGAAAAAGAAAAAAAGAAGATGTTTGTAGAAGGCTGTCAATGCATCTATTCTACTCATAAATACTAGATGGTTGAAAAAATAATCAACAGATGGGGATTGCTGAATTCTGATCCTTCTTCTTGTATATTGGGATCTAAAAACCAGCGAAGAGCTCGACTAAAAGTAGTGGAAAAGGTGGGTAAGTGGATACATGGGATGATGATGATGATGATTATATACATTACCTGACTCGTGTTTGGTTGTCCCTTTCCTCCCAGGGTGATGAGCCTCTTGTGTGCCAACAAAGTGTAGTTATCTAAAAAGGCAGCGTGCTGGTGACTGAACCTTTTGCCCCGGTAACACGCAGAGCAAAGATCAAATGTTTCATCGCTGCTTTCATGGCACTTAGCGCAACTGAAAAACAAACTCTTCAAAAAAATTCCACACCCAGCACAGAAAGGCCTACTACGGCTTTTAATGATATAGAATAGGGTGAGAAATTCATTGAAATCCAGACTTTCATTGCCATCACGGTCAAGCTCTTGGAAAAATCCGGAATTATTCACTAACCCATGCCCCTCTTCACTGAGAATCTTGATGAACTCATGGACGTCCACTGTTCCGTTTCCATCCTCATCCAAGCTATTGAAGAAATCCCGTGCCAACTGCTTCTGCTCTTCACTTCCATTTTCATAATAAGCTAATGCAGCCTCACTAATCTCTTCCATCGATCTCACTCTTCACCCTTGTGGCTTGCTTCTGAGTTCTATGAATGGTGAAGGACGTTCCATCATTTATATACATATAAAAATTCTCATTACAAAATATTCAAGGAAAAAAAAAAGAAGTAAATTTTCTGACGTCTTGTTACTTTTGATCTCAAGCTTGTCCACACCATTCTTGTCTCTAGAAATGCTTCATTTTCTTTTGTTGTTGTTGTGATGGCTGGACCAGTACCAGTAAATGAACTCAGACCTATTCGACATTGTTGGCTAATACAACCAGTAAATGAACTCAGACCTATTCAACATTGTTGGCTAATGCAAACAGTAAATGAACTCAGACCTATTCAGCATTGTCGGCTAACGCAACCAGTAAATTAATGAACTCAGACCTATTCAACATTGTTGGCTAATGCAAGTTGCAGCTGAGAAATGCTTTGCAAAATTATTCAAGTCTACACATGCGCGCGGTATTTTAATTTGACAAGTCAGATTATATTTCTTTATTTACCTAAAGAAATATAATCTGACTTCTTCTTCTTCTTCTTCTTCTTAAAAAAAAAAGAAAGTAGGTACGTGAATTTAAAAAGGCAAAGTAAACTCAAAACAAAATTAATATAAAAGGAAAATGAACATAAATAAAATCAGATTAATTCTTAATAAATTAATATTCACCATTTGTGAGGTACTTCGTTCTAGCTATATAAAATCCTTGATTAGTAATAATTAGATAAATAATAAATTTTGGAGACTCCATATATATATATATATATATATATATATATATATATATATGAAAATAGAATTGGTTTATGGTTTTAAAAAGAAAAAAAGAAAAAAAAACAGGGATAGTATATGATTAGTTGGTATTCAAAATAGACAATTGAAATAAAATATTTTTCATCATCAAGAACACATTTTAAAAATAAAAAATAAAAACTAAAAACTAATAAACATTTTCAAAAGAAAATAAAAGAAAAACGAAAAATAATAAATTACACATAGCTTAAAAAAGCAAGAATGATAAATAAAGGAAAAAAAAAAGGACATGAACAAAAATAATTAAACACCATAATTTACAAAAACAGACCCTTATTCTTTTTGTCTTATTTGTAAACATGATTCTCCTTTGATGAGATTTAAGGGGAAAATGAAGAATAATTATTTTAAAGAAAAACCAAAATATATATATGAATTAAAAAAATAGAATAATATATCAAAATAAACATTCTAATATTTTCTATAAAAAAAACCCAAGTAAAAGTAAAAGAATAAAAGGAAAACAAGTAAGAATTCTTTTTGCCTTTACGCGTAAATATGATTCTGCATTAAAAAAGACTTTCGAAAAAAAAGTAAAAGAAAAAAATTTAGAATATAATAAAGTTGGTTTTTTTTTTTTTTTTAAGGAAAAAGCATGACAAATATATGAATTAAAACAATTCAAGACTCAAAACAGGGAGAAAAATGAATGAAAATCAAACACAATTTTTATCAAAGAATCTTCATGGAAAAAAAAAAGTTATTAAAAGCATTAAAAAAAAAAAGAAATACAAATTTCAATTAAATCTTTAAAAGGAAAAATAGGAAGAAAAAAAATTTGAAATTGAAAGTGTAATGAAAAAAATAATTTATTTAAATGGATGGAATTGATAAAAAATTTTGTTTTCCCACCTCTCCCTTACAAGAACATTGTAATAGACAACATAAATGAGATCACAAAAGAAAAGAAAAAAAAACAACCGTTTAGAGACTGGATTGGGCAATTAAAGACCATTTCTTTGTGGTATCTCCTTAATTTAAGTTTTAAAATCTCAAATATTAAATTACCAAAAAAATAAATAAATTGAAATGATTAAATTTTATATTGATCTTTTTTAATTGTCATAATATAAATAGTAGAAAAGAAAAATGTGATATTATTCTAGAGACAAAATTGACCTTTTTTTAATTGCAATCAATAAGTGCATCTTATAGCTAATTAATTAATTTTAATTGGAAAATGATTATAAGAAATTGATTTTTGCAATGGCTTAATTAATAGTATATGGTATATCAACTTGTATGTAATTATTGAGAGTGAAGGTATTATACATAACATGAATATTCCCCCCAAAAGTTTTCTTTTAGTTCAAAATGATCAATATGTAGAATCAGAACAAGTGATTATTGAGATTTGTGCAGGAACATAGATTACATTCAAATTAGAATAAATAGCAGAAAAACCGAAACTTTTAGAAAAAAAAAAATCTCAAACTTGGCTTTGATGTCTAAGCTAAACACCAATTTAGCTATGGAAGTCAAAAGTTGATAAAAAAAATCCTTGATTAACTCTCTCAGATTGATCTTCCTACCTTAACCACAAAGACATCTAAAGTCAAGATCAACATATTTTTTTTATGTAACCCACAAACAATGCATGTTGGATCGATATCACGGTAGGCAATTCGACTCATATCCAATGATAAGTGTATAACCATTGTCCTTGAATTATCAATGTCACCAAGTAAGGAACCCCACCGATGGGGTGGTTGCTCCCACTACAAACATGTTTAGTCTTGTCCTAATGGGGAGTCCATATCCCTTGATTCCTAAGGCCCAGCCTGCCAATGGGGTGATGATGACCTCAAATCAAGATGGGCTCGACATTGGAGACCGTGAGCTTGCCTAGAGCCTCTCCCACTTAATCTTTTGAGTTAATTAAGAGTATTTTAAAATCTTAGTAATTACCATGATGAATAAATTATCTATTTTTAGAATTTTCAAAAATATTTATTTCCTAATTGGAAACCTAATATAATAGGAGAATGTGCATATGAAAAATTCAAATTTCCATAAGAGTATTTTTCAAAAAAAATTTTGATAAAATCATTCTTTCAAAATTTTAAAATTTATTTTCATAAAATTCTCCTTCTCTTATACAAATCCAATTAATAAATATTTTATCTAGAAAATGCCTATAAAGAAATTTATTTCTATCAAATTACCAAGTTTTTTTGGTAATAACATAAATTATCCTTAATAAAAAATTTCATAATATTTATTCCAAATTGGAAACTCTAGTGTAATAAGGAAATTACCAATTTATAATATTTTGAAAATCTTGAGAGCACCTTATCCACTAAAAGAACTTTTGCTTCTCATATTCAAAATTCCTCTCAAATTTATTTTCATTATTCCTACATCTTTTCAATTTAATAAATATTCTTATGGAAACTTCATAATAATTTATTCCATTAAATACGATGGAAATTACAACCTTTTAGTAATTCCTAAATGAATAAATATTCTCTATGAAAAACATTCAAAAATGTTTATTTCCTTAGAAGAAATTAGATAATCCATTTTGGAAAGTATTTTCAAAATATTTTATATCTCCATTAAATTACTAAAGCTTCTAGAAATATTTTGGTAACCTTTATTATCATAAATTCTCTATAATGAGATTTTTCAAATTTGTTATTTGTCATTTAAATTGGGACTCTTATGTTATAAGAATTGCTATCTTATTCCTTATCTTTGAACTATCTATGTCCAAACCAAACAATTTTCTCATTCTCTCAGGGAGAAGAGCTTGGAGGATCATCATATATGTAGTTCTCCTTCTCTCAGGTGAGAGATCCTGGAGAAGCACCTATGCCATAAGCAAAAGAATAGTTCTAAAAGGAATAACAATCTTATTAGCAATAACCAGTTTAAATAAATAATCTTGAAAAAATCCACTTATGAAAATTTTCTAAGAATACCAAAATACTTTTCTTTAAGTTTTAACACTTATTTTGGTAACCCTCTTAATTATAAATTATCTATCATGAATTTTCCAAAATTAGATTATTTTCTTTAAATCAGAATATTGTACAAAAAGAATAAAAAATATTATTTTACAAAAACTTGGAAAGTTAAGAGCTTTTGCTAGATTTTATTCTTAGAGATCTCAAAGATTTGAAGTGATTTTAAATAAAATTAAAATCTCTAAGAATTAACTTTAAAAATGAAAAAAAAAAAAAAAAAAAACTCTGGATCCTTTTCCAACTTATCTTTTCTTTGCACTTTTTAATTTAAATAAGTTTTCCAAATTTGAAAATTCATGAAAATTTATTTTCGATTAAGAATACCAAAATATTTTAAGGTCACATATAAATATATAAAAAGCATATAAAAATAAGGGAATAATTAAATAAATAATTCTCCATGGTCTTTCAAGATCCTGTTGCACATTTGGTAATTAAAAATTGGGTAAAATCCAAATTACCAAAATAGTCTTGGAACTAAAGATTAGGGTTAGTAATTAAAAAAAAAAAAAAAAAACCCTAAAAGACCCAATTTTTGCCAAAAATAAGCCCCAAAAAAGGTCCAAATAACCAAAAAAGATTTGGTTTGAACTCAATCTCGGAATAGCATGCTCTTTACATGGCCTTGCTTTAATCGACCATATTTTCTTTATTTTCAACTCCAATTTGCAAACTGTTTGAAGCTTTCGGTTCCTGACTTCATAAGTTTCAAAACAATATGTGGTTTTCTTAAGAAGCTCATGGAAGATAGCCCTTTGAGTCAAAACTAACATCATCGTGCTATCATGAATCTCAAAATAAGAATTTCCAAGAATCTTTATTTTTTTCTTAAATTACCATAGGATCTTAAAAAAAAAAAAAAAAAACCTTTAAGAATCTTTCTTTTTTCTTGAGTCACCATAGATAGAAAAAAAAAATTACAACAATAAAAAATTTCTATGCTCCTATAATGGAGCTTACAACCCATCTATTGAAAATAAAATATTTTTACAATAAAATAAAATTCTTATACCCCTTATGGGGTGTATAACCCAATCTAGAGAATCAAAAGACAAGCATCACATCCATCCATATTTATTCATTTAATTGACCAAATAAAAACATTTCATTCAATCATCAGTAGCGGCCATGAGATGAATAATACAACCCTACAAAACGTATGTGAGCACACCTTATAATAGATCTAGCATGCAAGAACCTCCCTTAGGGCTCTGATACCAGTTGCTAGGAAACTTGGATTACTCCATTCCTAGGCCCTGATCTCATAGGATGCATGCATCTATCCCCAAGCATCTCTAAATCTATTGCAATGAAATAAAATGGTGATAAAAACCATTATTAACTATAGATCTAGAGATATAGTAGTCGTACTTAGATTTGGATGTTCTAAGATCAATTCCTCATGGTGAAGCATGTGTTTGAATAATCTAGAGGTCTCATTTACCCAAGATTTTCCATCCAATGACTCGAACCATGATCTTAACACTCCAAAGTGTAGGCTTTGGAATTGAAACCTAAGCTTTTTCTCTCTTTCTCTAAACCTTAACTACTAAGGGGTATTTATAAGGTTTCCTTATTCAGCTTAAGTGAACCTAGAGCCAATCTAATCCTCATGAACCGTGCCAACGTGATATATGAACTTAGAGCAAGAACCATTGGGACTAATAGGAGTACTGGCTCCCTCAAAATCTAATTTTGAAGTTGATTTAATATTCCACTACAAAGAATCAATTGCACTCCAATACCTTATGTAAATAACAACAAGATAAAACTTGAATCTATGACCTACTATCCACTACATGCAAACTCTCCATGTACTGTTGTTTGTAATCTAACAAGATATTTTTATCACCTATCAAAATTACCTTTCCAATATTTGAGCTATATATCTCACTTATTATGTAATCAATTGACATACTCTAACTCTAAGGAATATATGTCAAATTCCACTAAATGAATTACTACAACCACAGATTTCATGACCACATATCTTTTAAATTACCCAATGGTACACATTATCTCAATCCCATAAGACATGATATCTCTATTAAGAATATTTGTTTCCGCTAGCCTCCATCAATAGTGACCTAATCCTTAGAGACATAGGAACATCTTAGGGTCTCACCCATACGTCAAAATCTCTTGTTGATTTTGACACAAACTCGATATTCTCTCAAGGTTGAGAATCCATGTAGTAAAGTAACTTGGTAAATCATGGCAATCGATAGTCTTACATCATGATTCACTATAGGTCTTGTCCAATGTGCATCAAATACACTAGTACGCTCACCATGAGAAACTCATCCCGATAACCAAGATAAGTCATATCTCCAATAAGGAAGTAGTGCACTACAATCTCTACTAGATTGCCCAAATCCATGAACTAACTATGAACAACTTATCTACTTACAAGGAACCCATGACTTGTATCATTTGCACAACTCTTAATGCACCTAGGTCATATATAATGTAAGAGATATGAGTTAAATACTCAAATCAATGTTAATGCATAAAATGGATAGTATTGGGATAGTCAAATTTGGCTTTGTTACATCTCGTCTTACTTTTAAGGGCTCAATCCCAACATATATATATATATATATAAACGTAGCCCAATATGGGTTGAACCACTATAAAACAATGTTTACATTCTTCTTTCCTTTGCTTTATTTACATTTTTATCAATTTACTTGCTTGTCATCTCTTGTGTGATTATTTGCATTCATTGAGATTAAAATAATTTGTAAAAATTGGCTATCAACCAGTTCACCCCACTCCTAAATGATTGGGTTCGCTAGACTTCAAATTTACATGTACACATACATATATATATATATATATATATATTATATATATATATATATATATATGGGTGTAGGTCGAGATAGGTTTACATCCTTCTTTCCTTTGCTCTATTTACATTTTTATCAATTTGCTTGCTTACTATCTCTTGTGTGATTATTTGCATTCATTGATATTAAAATTTGTAAAAATTGATTGTCAACCAATTCACCCCCTTTTAAGTGATTGGGTTAGCTAGACTTCACATTTACATCTACATAATGATGGATTTTAAATAGAATACCCTTTTTTTTTTTAGATATTTTTGTTTTCAAATTTTAATAATATTCATTGGATTGTTCTGTAACACATGTCAAGCTAATATTAAACACTTGAGAAAGCAAACACGGCATTTAAGGCTTTTGACACTGGAACTCCATTGGATCATCTACTGCCATTTTTTGTTGCATTATGTAAGGATTTCATGGTTGAAATCTAGTTGGTGATTGTCACGTACTCTATGTGTTATTAGAATTTGATGGGTACTTGGGTATTGTACAATAGTAACAGGGCTTTGAGTGATCAAGACAACACAATTCTAAGATTTTTTTTATATATATACTTACATATAAATGGGAAAATGGAACAAATGAAAAGACAGAATGAAAAAGTTAATTAAAAAAACGTGGTCCAAACTTAATAAATATTTTGTTACTTATTTCTCCAAATTTCCTTTCTGATTCCTGAAAATTATTAAAGAAAGCAAAAAGTGTTGAAGAAAATGATTTCCTTATGTTTGATTTCCCTATAATGTTTGGTTGCCGAAAAACACTAAGAAAAGAAAAAAAATACTAAAGAAAATAGTTTTCTTGTGTTTGGTTTCACCGTGAAAAATATAAAAGAAAATCAAATATAATTAAAATTAGTTAAAAATCTACATATATATATATATATCATTTATGGAAAACCAAAAAAAAAAACCATATATACAGAAATGATAAATAGAGAAATAAAAACCAATGTATACAAAAATAAATAAATAAAAAGGAAGATATGGATAAGTATACAACTTTACAGTGTAATCCCGTTAGCATTGGCTCTCCATAGCTTCCCAAACAAAGCTCAAAAAATACAAACCAAAATGGAGACAGGCAAGCAACTTGGATTTTTATACTTCACTAGTGTCTTACACTCTGTAATTGCACTTGCTCTATCAAGAACGATTTCTTGTCCACTAAAATCTTTCTTTAGTCCTAAAAGTACTTGGCATAGAGTGGTACTTGCTTTATCATATCAATCAGAGGTATATTCATCGTAACTTGCTTGAGGAGCTCAAATACCTTTTGGTACTTCTCCACTTTCTTTCTCTCTTTCAAAGCTGATGGATAAGCAACTACTATCTGCTTTTGCTTTTTTTCCATCATCTTTTCTTCAACCCTTTTATCTGCTTCTACCTCTCCTTCCTTTTCTATCTTCTTCTTCATTCCTAGTAGCCCCTTTCTCTATTCAATGACTATATTCCTCTTCCTTCCACTTTCTGCTAGCACCTTGCCACTCCTCAGGGTCACAACAGCTTTGACCTCTGGGTGATCATTTCTTTCAGCTTTGCCTTCATTGATTTCATAGACCCCCCTTGGAGTTTGATGAGGTTGAGTAGGAAATCTCCCTTCTTCTTGTGTACCCTAGATGTTCAACTTGTTGAGCAAGGCCTGAATGTTTGTAATTGCTTAGAAAGTATGAGCATTAATCTTCCTTTGCTTCTCGTTCGATCTTCTTTGTTCTTTATTGCTCATATTCTATTTTTGAATAAAGCTTTGAAATAGATTCTCTAGGTATGAGGGTGAGCTAGATGGTTGATCTTGGACTGGTAGGGCTAAAGCTACATCTAATAAGAACTTGATGCTCCTGGCTGTCCATGTTGGGCATTTTTCATCACCTGGTGGCCTCCAAACTAATTCTGACTCCTTATTGAAAATTGCCTTGATTGTTGAATTAGATGTACGGGTGATTCTAATTGTCAAATCCAGTGGTATGGGCAAGCTCCAATGGTCTCCTGGAATCTCTCCCAACACGCAAAAATCTTTTCTCCATCTCTAGCCATGAAGTTTGATATCTTTTTCTTCCAGGTACTAGTTCTATGAGTTGAAAAGAACTTGTGCAAAAAGGTAGTTTGAAAATCATTCCGGTTTCTTATTCTCCTTGGCCTTAAGACGTTCAACCACGTCTTTCCCTTGTCTTTCAGAGTGAGTAGAAATAACTTCATCCTTAATAGGTCCACCAGAACATTAGCATCTTTGAAAGTGAAACATATTTCTTCCTAGTCTTTGATATGTGCATATGGATTTTTACTCTCTGCCTCTGAACGCTGATAGCAACTAAACTATCTACAGTCTGATGAGGACATGTTCAGCTGGGGTCACAAAGAAGAAGGGTTAGAGTGACCCATGGTGAATTGGGATGCTTCCTCACTTATCTACGAATCTGAAATGGGGGTGGATTTGAGGCATTGTGACACTCCTGATTCTGGTCTTCTCCCTTCATTGTGTTGGATTGGGCTGCAACCTGATTGGGTCTTCTCTGTAATCTACCAGCAAAATCTCTTTCCCAACCAATCTGCATCCACGATCAGTGGTAGCATGGAAATAAAATAAACTTAGAAGTAAGACTTATGAAATGACCTAACTAAACTACTAACTGAAAAAATGAAACAAAAAGGAATTAAAACTAGAGTTTCAACTAATGTTAATCCTTAAGGAACCTGCAAGCCACTTTTTGGTTTGACTTCGCTTTAGGTACTTTTCTATCCAAGACTTGGTTTTTACAAGCCACAAGGTGATAAACTATACAAAGTAGGTTGTTCTCCCAAGTTTAGATTTTGTGGAATAAGATCCCGTTTTACCTAAGGATGACTGCATTCCATTGCATTCATATCTCAATTTATTAAGTGCAATACTCATATAAGATTTTATTCGAGGATTTTGCATATCATTGATCAAATCAATCATCAATAAATCAAACCAATAGGGTAAACGTTCAATCAATCAATAAGCATCAATGATATCATGTCCTGATAGACTTCTAGAGAGTCTATTTGAATCTAGAAATAAAAATTAACAATTTTACCTGCATGGATGCATTCCTTCTTGAAATCTTCCCTTGGGTAGCACTCTGGATACAAATGACCTTATCCACTCATGATTGATTCACAAAGGAAAATAAAGAAACACAGAGTGGATCTCTATTAAGCCGAAAACTAAATCACTAATGAATGTACGTACATGTATGTCTATCTAAAATAATAAGTATTTATGTAAGTTTCTAGCCCTAACCCTAAATGAATGATTGCTAAAATAACCTACAAACTGGTCAAAGATCCTTGACAAGCATACTCAGAGTGAACGACTGGAATTAGCTTTGACATTGGTTTGAAACGACATGAATTACACTTATTACCGCTTATTCCAATATCAGGGATAACCTCCAAGCAGTGTAAAAAATAATGGTAGAATGGGCCTTCAAAACCGATAGAGCACAAGAAGCTACCACCAAAACGGACTGTGCATGACACTACTATCAAAATTAGTGTCCTTTATTTTGATACAAAACCGACATCGATTACCTTCCTTCACTTTGTTCAAAGCTTTATCTATTCAAAATGATGACAACCCCAGAGGCTATCCGTTTAGTGTTAGTTCTCACCTTCATTATCAGAATTGATGTTGAAATTGCATTCTAATTTCTTGATCTTTGGCTTCCACCATAGAATTCCACCTCAAGCATGTCCCAGTCCACTTGGGATTCCTATCCAATATAATGCAAAGTCTGATTCAAAAATCAACTCAAAATGGATTTTTCACCTTGATATTTGAATGCTGTTATGTTATTGAATTGTTATTGGTTGTTCTGAGAGATAGCTTCTAGCTACGACCAATTTTACTCTACCGTCAAATGCAAACCAACATTGGATTACGGTATCAGATTGATCAGATAGAAAAGGGCCAAGAGTGAATATCCCCATGGTATGTTATCAAATACTGAACATTGGCTTCTTTGGTATTGATTCATTCTAACATCAAGTGTCGGTTGCCAAAAAAGTACTGTTCAGTGAACTAAACTGTTGTTCGAAATTCTCCTCTTAACAAAATTGTTGTCTGATTCGTTCCATCTTTTGAAAATGGCATCAAATTGAGTTTGGAAAACTATCGGTGATTCTTCAAGATTTGATACCATAATTTCCTATCGCATTTGGTATCGAAATGGAATTCCAAAACTAGCAACAACCTTCCTTCATCTTTTTCTTATCCTCTTGATATCCAATCTCCACTTCATGTCTTCCTTTACTTCTCGAACTTACTTCAATCAACCTCAGTTTCTTATATTTCCTTGAGACTTGCTTATGTTTTTATCTTCTTTTTGTTGCATTCTTAACTAATAAAATCATTAGTTCTGAAATGCAAGCTTAGCATATTTAAGTTTAAAAATATTGATTAACACTTAAAAGGTTTATAAAATCCTTATTTTAAGCATGAAAAAACCTTATTTCTTAGTGTTAACCAGTGTGCATAAGACAATGAGGTTGTGCGTATGCAAAGCAAGGTGTGCATATGAAGATTCATGTGTAGAGCTGAGTCTTGATGTGTTGAGTTAAGGTGTGCTTAAGTTGGAAGGGGGTGGTGATGAGACCCTAAACGTAGCATGGAAAGGGTTGACTACTCTCCACTCACAGCACCTATTCTGTTTCACTTACTAGACTCTTTTCAGAATGCACACCTCGATCTTTCTTTTGTTTAGATAAGATTTGGGGAACACCTTTCTGACACCATTGGAAAAAAGTAACTCTCCCTGTGGGATCATCCCTAATGCAGTGTCCTCTCAAGAAGACACATCAACCGTAGCACTTGAAGTAGTTGAGAATTAAGATAAAACAAACTATGAATTGATTTTATGAAACAAATACCTTGTGGCATCTTGTCATTCTTGGAGGAAGAACCTTTTTATTTATATTAATCATTTTTGGATAAGAAAAAAAAATATTTACGAAAGAGGAAGGAACATTAGACTTTGGATTTTGGCCAAATGAGAGTGGGGTTGTGAGATTCAATTGAGAAAGAAGGGGAAGTAGCAAAAGATGGGGAGTTAGGTAAAGAAAGGGAAAGAAGTATTAGTTTTTCTAATGAATAGGGTCATTTTTGTGAATTAATATTCATTTTGCTCCTTTTAATTGCCTTTATTTAAAATAGGATATTGATTATTATAAAAATAAAAATTTTGGGTATTATTGGTGATATTTTCAAAAATAATTTTGGATGGTAATTCTTAAAATATTTTCAATTGTTTTAAGAAATAAATTTTTTATTTAGAAATTCAAATATAAAAAAAAAAAAGTATCTTAATTTATTTTTTATAAAAGTATTAAAATTATTCTACAAAGTATTCTTTAAATTTTCAATTATTACTTAAAGTATTCTAATATAATAATTAAATTTATTTTTAAAAATGATTTAATTTTAAAATAAATTCTTGAAAATCTATAATTTGTTTAAAAGCGTATTTTAAGTTAGAAATTTTTTTTTAAAAAAAAAAAGGAAAAAAAGGCAAATAAGTTGTGAAAAAGGTCTTAACAGGCCTCATACCGTTGTCATCCATCTTTATTGCATGCGGCAAACGCACCAAAATCTTGCCTTGGTAAACTTGGCCCACTACCGCTATAGTCAACTGTCAATTGGCTTTTGTCTGTCTCTTGTGAGAGCCGTAGCCGCCGCAACTTCAGAGTCCGAATCAAACACTCCTCTCTAGTTCCAGCTTTCCCAGGGGCTGCGAAAGACCCAGTTCCAAACCCCAGACGTTGCCGGAATTAGGAGCAGGGTTCCTTCTCTTTCATGGCTTCCTCTGCTATTGCCTCCAACTCTCCTGCTTTCATCAAGGTTAATGGTTAATGACCTCCTAAGTTTCTTCTCTTTCCCAAATTTTCTTGCTAAAATCTCACTGACCCACGTTGTTTTTTATTTTTTATTTTTTCCTCAGAAAGATGTGGATCTCTCTGCATTTTCATCATCGGCATCATCATTTTCCATTCAGAAAACCAATAAAAGAAATTCCCGGAAAATTGTTTCAGTCATGGCACCCCAACAATCGCCACGTTCTCCTTCCACCTCTGGTTCAGTTCGTTTTCTTTCTTTCTTCATTTCTGCTTCTTCTTCATTATATATTTATAATTTGCATTCGATTGTTCTTTTCTGTGGTGGGTATTAGTATTTGATGGTTTATATTAGTGGGATTTTGGATTGTTTTCAGGTAAAGACTGCAATGACCATGACCGAGAAGATCTTGGCCAGGGCTTCTGAAAAACCCCAGCTGAGCCCAGGTGAGAATGTATGGGTAAATGTTGATCTCTTGATGACCCATGATGTCTGTGGCCCAGGTTCTTTTGGAATCTTCAAGAAAGAGTTTGGTGAGAATGCAAAGGTATATATGTGTTAACATGCAATGAGTTGTTGATTCTTACTTGTCATCCAAATAGGAAGATTCTAATTTTGTTGAGGCATCATTTAGTTCCTTAGCGTTTTTTAGGCCCAATAAAATATTACATCTGTCCTTTCTCTTGTACAAAGCATTGGATGATCTAGGTTGTAATGAATATCTTGTGATCAACAAAAAGATATAGAAATAAAGTCATGATCACGCATAGTTTTAAAAAGCGCAAGGCGCACCTAAGGCGTGAAAAATCTCTTTTATAGCTTAGGCTCAAGGTGCAACATAAGGGACGTGCCTAAGTGAAGTGAAATGCAACCTAGGATGCATATCAATTTTATAAAATATTATTCAAAATATAATTCAATCAATAAAAAAATTAAAATTCCAAACATTTGGCAAGCAAGGTGCTACAACTAGGGAGTGATTGTGCCTTGAGCCTAGGCGCATTTTTTTAAACTATGCAATCATGGCTGTTTGTGAGAAAGGATAGGCTCATCTAAATATTGCCATCTCATATGATAAAACATGCTGGACTATCTGATTTTCTACTTTAATGCTAAGGCTGCAAACACATGCTGCTATGTTTATGCATATTCTACTTTAATTTTTAGGCTACAGTGTTTCATTGCTCCATTTCAATTTTAAATCTTTGCATAGTTCTACAATCAATGTACTTTGCATGACTATCTGTGTTTAAGCCTGCAATTTATATTAATCCATCCTCATTTTGAAACTAAAGGTTTGGGACCGTGAAAAGATTGTTATTATACCTGAACACTACATCTTCACAAAGGATGAACGGGCAAATCGTAATGTTGATATCCTGAGGGAATTTTGCACAGAGCAAAATATCAAGTACTTCTATGACATAAAAGATCTTGGTAATTTCAGGGTATGCCTCTCTGGTCTTTCATGTTTTAGTTTCCAACCACTGAACTATATTGCTGAAGGTGTATCATCTATTCTTGTTTATTGCACTGAATGTAAACTTTACGTATGAGAATGCAGGCCAATCCGGATTACAAAGGTGTATGCCATGTTGCCCTTGCCCAAGAAGGTCATTGCAGGCCTGGAGAGGTACATTTCTCTTGCCAAGCCCTTTTTCAAAATCTATTTAAACTTTTTATATCTTTATATGCACAACACTTGTTGAACCCTATATACATTCTCACAGGTCCTCTTAGGTACTGACTCCCACACATGTACTGCTGGGGCATTTGGCCAGTTCGCTACTGGAATAGGTAACACTGATGCTGCTTTCGTATTAGGCACTGGAAAGATCCTGCTGAAGGTTTGCAAATTGTTTTTTATATCTCCCTACTCTTTTGATCACTTCCCCCCCTCAAATTTTCAGTTTGTGTGTGGATCCTGTAACTGATAGACATCTTGTTTTTCTTATTACAATCAAACTTTGGTGAACAATGCATCATATACAGACTTAAACATGGGTGGCTTCCTATGTTAGATTTTATAGACTGGTTCGGATCTTCTTGAAGAGGCAGTTATTTTTTGTTGCTCTTTATTTTTTGTTGTGCTTTCCTGGCTTCCTTTGTATATGACCTGTGTACTTTGGTGCGTTTTCAGTTAGTGCTTTTAATACATTTGTTTTGTTTGCCTATCAAAATTTACAAACTTAAACACCTAGAATTTCAGGAAGCTGAAGAACAAGAGCTCCCATCATCTGTTTTTTAATCTGTTCAAAGGCCTTGATTGTTGCCTTTCTCCATGTGAGAGCTTACCCTTCTTGCAACCACAACAGGTGCCATAATTGTGCTAAAAGCCTAAAACCATGAACAAAAGGTTTGTTAGAATAAGCTATCCCATGAAATTTTCTATCTTCTTGCAACATGTTTGGGAGGAACCACTCTATATAGCCTGGACCTTCTCCATATCTGTTTCAACACCATGACAAGGAACCCCAAAAGCCAAAGCCAAAAAACAGAACACTAGGACACATGAAAGGGCACCCCATTAAGTTAATTTAGAGCTTTTTTTCTTGTCTAAGCACCCTCATTTTTTGTTGTAGATGAAAAGCATTCTTGATGTTGGCCTTGCTATATATAAGTATGTTATTAGAGTATGCAATAAGAAACCAGTAATAAAAGGATGGCATACCTTCATTGTGTGCATGAAAGTGTTTGATGCTTTTGTCAAGGCCAAAAAGCACTACTAACCACTCAGAGTTTGTCCTTCATCTTCAAAGTGGTCTTCCATTGACTTTCAAGTCTGATTGGAATCTTGTGATACCCACTAGAAGGGTCAATCTTTACAAAAATGGTAGTTCTAGTTATTGTTGCATGACTGTACATACGCATCCTCCATGACCTATTTTTCTTTGCAGTCAATAAAGCAAGCACTATTCAAGGACTAAGGTCCTCCTGAATAAAGCCTTTCTTCAACAATTCGTTATCTTTTAATAGGATTAGTGTGATAAGTGGGTAAATTAGGCAAAGAAGACCCTGGAGCCAGATCAATAGCACATTGTCCTTTTGCATAAGTGATAACTCAATTCGGTAGCTCATAGAGGAATCAAGTCACTAAGATCAGACATCTGCTTCAGCATTTTTTCAGCTTTGGGTTGCTTCTTGCTGAGAGTATGTAGGAGTTTTGCGGTTCCACCTTCTGTCCACCTTCATTGGTTTGGGAGTGATCTTGTTCTTGAACAAGAAATAGCATCTGTTGTTGCAATGGTAGATATCCATATTTCATCATCACTATCTCCCAAATTTGATGCTAACCAGTTGTGCTGCAGCAAGTTTGATGCTGTTGGGGGGGTTGACTGCTGGATTCCAGGCTTTGCTCATGTGGGCTTGAGGGGTCTGCTTTAATGGCTCAGACTTTAGGATTTTCAGGCTTAATTGTCATCTTTTCTTTCTTCTATTTTTTTGGTTAGATTTCTGTTTGATAGCCTAGGGCTGTTTTTGCAGACATTCTTTTCCCTCTATACCTTTTTGGTTTGTGAAAAATGAACATAATATTTTTTTTCATTGGTGTAAATGTGAATGTATCATATATCTGAGAACTCTGAAATTTTTGACGAATTGTGCTTTTTGTTTTATATAACCATGTTGCATGCTGATTTTGAATGAGTTGACTATGTTTTCCTCCTGTTGACTTATATATATATATATATATATATAATTGTGGTAGTTAAATCCTTCCATATGTATCTGCATCATTGAATCATAATTCCCTTACACCTTTAACTGCAGGTGCCTCCAACTTTGAGATTTGTAATGGATGGAGAAATGCCCAATTATTTGCTCGCAAAAGATTTGATTTTGCAAGTAAGTCTTACTAGCACTAGTGGCGTTTCTTTCATTTTTAAAGGGCATAATCTTTCCACCCATGGAATATGTTGTGTTTTTAATATGAGCCCATATTGGTTATTTACTTCGCTGATGTTTTAATGGATTGGTATGGCCTTCCTTTTTTTATGGTCTTGCTTCACAAAATGGCCTTTCACTTTGCAGATTATTGGTGAAATATCTGTTTCTGGCGCGACATATAAATCTATGGAATTTGTTGGCACTACTGTTGAAAGTTTAACTGTAGGTGCACTTTTATAGATCTTCCACTGCAAGTATCTAAATCACTGTTCATTTCTGTGTAGAATTTGTTTAATCAGCCTGTTCTGGATCACAGTTTTGATTGTTTCATTGTTCTAAACTGAAAAGATGGAAGAAAGAATGACATTATGCAACATGGTTATTGAAGCTGGGGGAAAGAATGGTGTTGTCCCTGCTGATAGTACTACACATAAGTACCTTGAGGTTAGAAGAAATCATTCATCTCTCTCTCTCTCTCATGCTTGCTATTGCCAAAAGGGTGATTTTTTTTCTCTTTATGCTTATTGTGCAACTCTTTTTTCTGGCTAAGTCATTGTTTCTTTTCACAGGATAAGACAAGTTTGCCATATGAACCAGTTTATAGTGATGAGCAAGCAAGGTAATTAAAGGTTGACAAAAGAAAAGTTAAAGAGTTCAGGAGAAAGTAACTATGTTTCAAATGGCATATATGAACAATATGCGGAATTCAATTAGTTGGAGTTGTTTCCATCACATTTGGCTATTTGAAATGGAGTCATAACAAATATGATAGTAAAACATTTTCTAGAAATAGTCTTCTTGTGAAAATTTTAAATGATTAAAAATGAACTCATTTTAGAATGTTGTAGGAAACATAATGCAAAGATTTCTTTTTTATAATACTTGTTGAACATGTTTCTCTCTCACACCTTAAGCTTCATCTTTTTTTAAAAAATGCTCATTTGCGGGTGAATTTAACGTTTTTCATAGCCTTTTTTTTTTTTTTTCCAAATTCATTAAACATCTTTGTTTGAAACATACCCATAGTCTATTTGTCAAAAATAAGCTTAGTACCTGGATAGTGATGTTTAAGATTAATTTTAAGTTGCGTTCTCCGGGCTAACAAATGATTGAAACCTGATAATTTGTAATTGTAAGTCATCTTTAGCAGAGTTGTATAGTTACAGAGTTAAAGCTTTCTCATTTAGAAACTTGTAGCAGTTGTTAAATGCATGAATTTAGGTGAGTGGTCTTTTTAATCTAGAGTAGTGTATAAAATTGTACTCTTGTTAAGAAATTCTATTTTTATGTTCATCCTCTGTTATTTTCTCCTTCATATTTCTTTTGTTCTGATGGTTTCTTTTGCTTGCTTTTAGATTTCTTTCTGAGTACAGATTTGATATCTCAAAACTGGAACCTCTGGTGGCAAAGGTGAGTGATTTTATATAGCCTTAAGTGAAATCATCTTAAGTTTTTAAACTGTAGACCAAATAGGTATTTCATTTTAAAATCCATTTCAAGTGTTGATAAGTGGCAAATTCACACTTTATATTGAATAATATCTGCCATATGCTTCTGCAGCCTCATTCACCTGATAAACGTGCTTTGGCAAGAGAATGCAAAGACGTGAAAATTAACAGGGTATATATTGGATCTTGTACTGGTGGAAAAAGTGAGGATTTTCTAGCTGCAGCCAAAGTTTTTCATGCTTCAGTAAGTTTTTCTAGCTTACTTTGCTTCTTCGAGGACAACTTGTTACTTCGTTCTTAATTTGCTTTCATTGTTTCTTGTTGTGGTATATCTAATTTCACATCTTACATAATTGCATTTTACACGATTATTATTTTAACCATCTTCCTTAGAATAGTTTTTCTTTTGTTTTTATAAACCACCTTATGGTGGAAAGTCATCAGTTCTCATGGGTGTGATCCCCTGTGCTTTGATTTTGTTATACTTTGCAGTGTGGAGTACTTTCTGGATGAAAATTGGTTATGGGAAATTTTTCTTTGATTTTTTATTAAGTTAAGCATGGAACTTAAGTGCCATGAATATATGTTAGCATGTGCATTCTTTTCTTTTGTTTTTTTTTTTTCTTTTTTTGAGCTTAAAAATTTAATCGCACCGTTTACAGGGAAAGAAGGTCAAAGTTCCCACATTTCTTGTCCCTGCAACCCAAAAGGTTTGTACTGTATTTTTGCTTGATGGATTTGTATGGAAGATTCCAAATAGGGATTTGTCATAGGAAAGAGTTTAATCCTACGCAATATAGTAATTGATATGATAAAATTATCAGGTTTGGATGGACGTATATAGTCTCCCGGTACCAGGATGTGGTGGCAAGACTTGCTCTCAGATATTTGAGGAAGCTGGTTGTGATACACCTGCAAGTCCTACCTGTGGTGCTTGTATGGGTGGTCCTAGAGACACATATGCACGCATGAATGAACCTCAGGCAAGATATTATTTTCCTCAATTGGTACAACTTTAAAAAGCATTTCATCAACTATTCCACCTATACTTCTGCTTTTATTCCTCAGATGAAACACCTAACTTATGGAAATGATCTTAAAATGAAAAGGTCATATTGTTATAAAATAGATTAGACCACTTGGGTCCTAATGGTTGACACTTGCTGATTGCTGTTTTGCTTGCTGACCAATACTAGTTACATTATTGATGACAAAGAACAAATCTAACATGCTTTGTAGTGGTGAAAGTGGCCTTTTTATTATCTCTCAGTGAATTAAGTTGACAAACCACCTTAGTTGTTTTTAATAGGCCCCATGTTTCTTCTTTACATGTGATCACATGTTGCAATATTAAAATTGCAAAAATGATCAGGACAAGTTATCATTTTAGCAAGCTCTATTTTGCAGAAAATAATATTTATTTGGCAGTTCTAATCACTGCCAACAAGGATTCCAATATCCCCCCTCACCCATATGGTCTCAAACATCTGCTACCTAAGCCTCTTTTAACACAGCTGAGGCATAGACAGAAGGGAAAGTCATGGCTAAGGGTTCATCCCCAAGTCACTTATCTTTCCAAATCCCCATCCTCTTCCTATCTCCCATCTCAAAGGATACTCTAATGACATGACAACCAGATCCCAACCCTTACTAAAGGTTTTCCAAACCCTAATCCTGTATCCTTCCCTTACTTCATAAGAACACCAACTCCCCTCCTCCTCCCCCCTATACTTCCCTTGAGACCTTTTTCCAAAAAGCCTCACCCTCTGAGTCACATCTCCAACTCCATTAACTTAGCCGAGCCCTTATTAAGAGAAGAAAGATTCCTTATTCTTAGGCCCCTCTTACTTTTCTCCCTACAAACAATAGACCATTTTACCAAATGAATATTTTTTCCTAAAGCTCCTCCTCCTCAAAGGATGTCTCTAAATTTTCTTAATCCGCAATCTAACTTTTCTAGGAATGCTAAACAGGAGCATAAAATATATGAGCAAACTAGACAAAGCATTTTGAATTAGGGTCAGTCTCCTTCCTTTCGAGATATATTGCATTTTTTACAACAAAAGTCTTCTACAAAATCTCTCCTCCACACTGTCCCATCCTGATTCTACTTTGAATGGAGCCATTAATGGTAAGCAGTTAGAATCTTTCTTACCTTACATCCCAACCAAGAGCCAAACCCTCAACATTAGCCACCCTCCCTATTGGGGTCAATTAACTTTTCTCCAGATTATTTTTTAGCCTTGAAATGGCTTCAAGCCACATAAACAACCGGCCTAATTGGACCACCTGTCTTTGAGTGGCCTTGCAAAAGACTAATGTGGTCATTGGCAAACAACAGGACACCTCCACGGTTTCACCTCCCCTACCCCTTACCCTAAAACCTGATATGAAATAACCCCCCACCCCCCTCTGGCTGTCTCCAACAAATAATTGTTTGTGCCTCCATCACCAAAACAAAAAGATATGGGGAGGGAGAATTCCTTGCCTCGATCCTCTGAAGCTTTGAATAAAACATGGAGTTCCATTAAAAAGAACAGAAAACTTTTCTATCAAGATGCACCATTTAATCCACTCAAATCAATTTCTAACCAAACCCCATTTTTCTAAAAATAGCTATCCAATGGCTCTCGTATCAAAGGATCATGTTGGATTACTGATTTCAGTAATTTCCAGATTGTAACATTTCTGAGGTGTTGATTATTGCAGGTATGTGTGTCTACAACAAATAGGAACTTCCCTGGGCGAATGGGGCACAAAGAAAGCCAGATATATCTAGCTTCTCCTTACACAGCAGCAGCATCTGCTTTGAGGGGTTATGTCACTGACCCAAGAGAGTTCTTGCAGTAGGCCAAAATCAGTGTAAAATAGTCTCTACCCTCTGCCTTTCCAGCTTAAACTAATGGTTGAAGTAGTGTGGTAATATCTTATGGTGAATGTATTTTATAATATTTTAATAAGTCGTCTGAGAGATGGTATGTAGCCCTATTAAGTAGTAGTAAGCAATGGCAAGCGAAGAACATGTTTGTTAAGGAGTGATGTGACGAATTTGTTGTATCTTGAATCGGTAGAGAGATAATAAACCATGTGGAATATGAGCTTGGGATGCCATGTATATTTGGTTCCCATCCTAACCCTCAAATTGTTGCTTGCTTTCTTAATTTGAACCTGATTCTAGGAGTCTTAAAACGCCATTCCACAACTCTCATGTGGATTGATTTATGTTTTTGCATGTTGCCATTCTCATGGCTTCGTGTACTGAAATTCCTTTCAACTTGATTTCAAGTCCCTGCTAGCTCTAAAGAGATGGTTTTTGGTTAGAATTATGAGGTGGACTTTCACTCTTATGTCTCATGCTTGGTATTCCCGCTGAGATACCATGTATGGTTGACTGGATAATGTAGAATTGGATACCCTAAGTATCATTTTCAATAGGATATGCTTTGTTATCCTCATACTATATATTAATAGCTTTGGCCTTGTGGAAAATTTATTAAGTGGATATTAATCAATTGATAAATTAATAAATTATTAATTTATTAAAGTATTTCTTATTTTAAAAAAGAAAATATTATATCTAATATCTTTTTATGAGTCTACATATTTTTTTCAAGTGTTTTATTTTTCTAAACTCTACATTACATTGTTCAATATATTATTCTATTTTATGAACATTTAACCAAACAAATTGATCATATAGATTTAATCACAACTTTGGACACATGAGAATAATGAGATAGATCTTGTGGATTTAGTTGCATATTAAAAAATTATTAATTTATGTTGTATATTAAAAAATTATTAAGTTATGTAGTAAGTGGGTAATGCATGAACCTATACAAATTTTCTAAATTATTTTATATATTTATTGAATTATTAGTTTAGCATGTTGGTTTCTAATAAAAAATATTATTTAATTAAGGTTATTAATTTATCGAGATTCTATTGGATTTAGTTTGTAGAAGGTATTGGAAAGTGTCAAGACACTCAATTGAACGAGGGGCTTGTGGTATAGCATGTAAATATAAGGAGTAAGAAAACAAGAGATGTTTAGAGAACTCAATAATTATATCTAATTATGTCGTTTGTAATATTCTAAATTGTATAATGAAATAAAAAATTTTCATCTGTGGATGTAGGCATGGTTGACTGAATCACGTTAAAACTTCATGTACCTTTGTGTGGATTATTTTATTTTTATGTTCTTGAACTAATTTTGTTTGCATTAAAACTTTCATTGACACAACAAACCAGTATCAAAGCTTCCTGTGGCACAACAAACTAGAATGAAAGTTATTACATACACAACATACTAGTAGTAGGGCACAAGTTGAAGATTCAAAAGAGGTAAATAGAATAGAGCACACAAGATGATGATAAAAAAAAATTTAGTTGAAAGTGTATCATGGAAATATAGAATATTGACTTGACAGAATTTGATCCAAAGTGGAGATTGTTGTAAAAATAATAGAGCGCATAAGATGATGATAAAATGAATTTTAGTTAAAAGTGTATTATGAAGAGATGGAAGATTGACTTACGGAATTTGATCCAAAGTGGAGATTGTTTTAAAAATAATAGAGCACACAAGATGATGATAAAATGAATTTTAGTTAAAATTGTATTATGAAGAGATGGAAGATTGACTTGACGGAATTTGATTCAAAGTAGAGATTGTTGTAAAAATAATAGAGCACACAAGATGATGATAAAATGAATTTTAGTTAAAAGTGTATTATGAAGAGATGGAAGATTGACTTACGGAATTTGATCCAAAGTGGAAATTGTTTTAAAAATAATAGAGCACACAAGATGATGATAAAATGAATTTTAGTTAAAAGTGTATTATGAAGAGATGGAAGATTGACTTGACGGAATTTGATCCAAAGTAGAGATTGTTATAAAGAGAATAGAGCACATATGATGATCATAAAAGAAATTTTAGTTAGAAGTGTATTATGGAGAGATAGAAGATTGACTTGACGGAATTTGATCCAAAGTGGAGATTATTGGAAAGTGTTTCAAATTCCTAATTAATATAAATTCCTTTTGTATAAAGAATATTGTAAAGACTATACGAAATAGATAGAGATGTGAGGAAGAATGGAAAATATTATAGGGACTCGTGGTTTAGGGTGTATCTAGGCTTTATACCTACTTGACTAATTTTATTCAAAGAACTGAAAATTAAAATTTTAAAAATATTACTTCTTATAGAAGCTTTATTTTGACTTTATAAAAAGTCTTTTTATGTTTGATAAAACTTTTATCATACCAATATTATTATTTGAAAATTATGGCTTTAGCTAAAAATAAGAAGTCACAATTTACAATAAAAAATAGTACATTATATTATTAAAAATGCAAAAGCATTATATATATATAATATGATACATTCAATGTGAATGTCATAAATCTCCATTTAGGATTATTATAGATCATGAGATATGAAAAAGAGTTATGATAAGTTATCGAATCACTTATCATATTATATTTTTTATTAAATATGAGATATAATAAGAGATAGTATATCATATTCTAACTCATTCTCAACAAAATATGGGATTAAATATAATGTCTTATTTATTATTTCATATCTTATCGAGCTATGTATGCATGAGAGCATGTGTACCTCGATTTCACCTACCCTTTTATTTGGGATTGGAAACAATATAAGAATGAACCAAACAAGAGAAAAAGGAAGATTGCATTGTTAATCATTTTAGCATAGCTGTGTCACACTGTGTGATGGGGGACGGAGTCTGCTTACCAACCAGCAAAATAATTGTGCACAAAATCACAGAAACAATGGCGAACTAAACAAAGAGATTACTCCCATGGCCCCTAACATCTGAAACATTTGATCTCGGCAGCATTTTCTTGGTCTAGAATAGGCCCACAACTGGGGCACTTCGCATCATTCATCTCTGCTGCTGCTCCAATTTAGACCGTACCAAAGGAATGGCACAATGGCACAACGCCTAGAGAGTAATGATCCAAGACACTTTTTACTCAATTCATAATGTCTAATCAACCTATAGTGGACATAATGTGACTTTCCTCTTTTTCTTCCCTCAATCCCCACATTCAAGGCGTTGGTTCTGATATGATCTGAGTGGAAGCAATGAAAATGAGATTAACAGTTAACACCATTTCAGCTTTCCAGCTCTTTCTATTCCCGTGCAATTATTAGTGTTGATAACAAGAGTTTAAGGCAAATCTTTTTAATGAAAAAAATGAAGTTTGGGGTGGTGGGTCAACAGACTCAACACACTTCACTTTCATGGCTAAAATGAGAGGAGAGAAAAGAGAAAGGCATACAAAGGAAAAGAAGCCACTTTAAAGTGAAAGTCCTTATGGTCATCTTTTGCTTTCCTTTGCAACAAGGGAAAGGTTTAAACTTTGAGAACAATATTCACAACAGCAGAAACAAAGTGGAGCATACCTTGCCATGAATCTCCTTCTCAGCAACTTCTCTTCATCCATAGTACCATACAGTTGTCTCTCATCAATTAAAAGGAGGTCATTATGCAGATGGGTCACCACCAAAAGTAATCAATTGGCTATAATCCCCACATTCAGAATCAGTATGATTGCATAATCTCTCCACCAACTAGCCTATTCCTTTTTTTTTTTTTTCTGTTTTTCTTTTTCAGCAGCACTAGTTCAAGCCTATACTGCTTTGGGTCTGGGTTTTGAATTTGTTTATTTTTCTTGTATTCATAACCATCCAATTTGAAAACAATATTCCAATCTCTGAATCATCCTCTTTAGAGGTTTGGGACAGTTTGGACTTCATCACATTGCTTCTGAGGTTCCAAAACTTAATGCAGCTTGCAGACAAATTTATACTAAAAAATGTATAGCCATCTCACTGACAGTCATTCTCCATTGATGACACTAATAGTAATGGCTATTAAAGATGACATAAATACGGAAGCTCACATCACTTTATGATACTGTAAACCAAACATCAACCCAAACTATGCAAAGTACTCTAAAAACCAGATTGTGTAAATCTTTGGGCAATCCAGAAGGTGAAGTTCTCTCCATTGTAGTAGATGAAGATTCATTTATAAGAGTTCAACTCAAAACCTCAAGAATCAGAGTAGCTTTAAGGTTTTCATACAGTTTTGCTTGCAACACACGAAGCCAGATAAAGGGATGGACTTCTGTTGCATGATCACCTACTTTCACTACTAATATGAGAAGAATCAAAAAGAATTCACTTTAAAGCGAGACCCTTAAAAGATAAAGACAATTCTCTTTTCCATTATTCGATGCCAAAGCTGTAATCGGCCGGCATTCCTTGCAAGAAGTTCCACCAAACCAGAAAAGGAAATGTCACAAAAGCAAATACACAGAAGCATGCTGCAAATAGTTTAGCTTTGATATAATCTCATCCCAGTATTCTATGGCTGATAGTGATGGGCAACTATCTTGACCAGATAAGAAGGGGAAAAAAAAGGGAAATTATCACTAGGAACCTGCTGTGGTGGCAGCAGTGCTTTTCCAGTGTGCAATGGTAGTATTTTAGTATCTAAATATTGTCGATTGCCTCATTTCAAAAGGAAATATGATATTATTAAGAAATATTATACTAAAGAAGCATACCATCCATTAGAATGTTGATCACGGTTAATGGGTTGCCTTCATTTCTTGAGTTGAAATAGTGGAATAAAAAATGAGGATGAAAAATCAATTTCATTTCTATAATTTTGATAATTTTGATTTCTTTTTTTCTACTTGGTTCTTATTCTAATTCACCTTCATTCCATTCTTATTTCCATTCATATTCCCACATGCCAAACATTCTATTTTCATTCCTGTTCCCAAGTGGGAAGGATTTTGCCATTAGATAATGGTTAGTGGCTGTTCCAATGTGGTTGTTTAGTAAGGAACTATGCATTGAATTTTTCTGCATGGGCTGATCGAGACATAAAAGATACATAGGATTGATCATATAATGCAAGCTCAAAAACAAATGAACAGCTCGGAAATCCTCTAAAGAAAGGTATAAAACATAGAAAACACACGCTCAACCAACAGAAAGGAAAGATTTGAACATCAATCACACAAGCTTATCTTCTATCACCGAGAGAAAAAAACTTGAGTCCACTCGATTGCAGCAAAATCTGGCACCCTAGATATCAAGCACTCCCATATTTACAGTATGAGAAAGCAGCATTCAGCCAAGTATGCAGGTGTGTATGTCACTATATAAGAGATGATGAACACTAAAATTGAATTTGGCCTACAAGGAAGAGAAAAAAAAGAGCAGGAACCAGAGAATGGTTGACAATAACAAAAAAAGAAAAAGAAAAAAAAGACAAACAAAAGACCAAGCTTAGCAAAATGCTGTGACTTTTCAGCTTCTCTACTTTTCTTTCATTTTCCTTTTTCAAACTGTGGGTTTTCTTCACCACTCGAGCTAAAATAAATTGGTCAACAATGTGTCAAATGGGTTTGCTTCTCTGTCTCTCACTCCTTTCTTGGAATCTTGGCGCTGCAAATCAGTTATTTGACTAATTAGGAGGTGGAAGGGAGCAATGGAATGGATAATCTCAAGACCATAGACCATAAAATTGATTGCAAAATCACATACCAAGCCCATTAGCCTCAGAGGTCCTCATAATTCGAAGCCTTTTCACAGTGCTGAGGAACATCCTGAAATCAGTAACAGGAGCAAACATACTGTTAGCTTTCACAAAATTTATTTATTTAACTGAAGAACATCACTGGAGATTCTAAGCTTTTTTCGTTAATTTGAGAGAAGAAAGGGCGGTTGATTTATCTTCTGGTGTTTAAACTGTGGTCCTTTAGAATTAAGTGGACCATCAATTCACATGGACCACCAACCAATATGCAAGCATCAAAGCTGCAAATAGAGGTTTATACTCCAAGGTTCAGTTTCTTCTTTCTCTATTAGTAACTGAAACAACCATAAACTTGCTAGCATGCTTATAATGTCTATTGTGGTTGATCCACAAGCAGAACATCACAAAGCGGCTGAGCCAAACTACCACATAGGGCATTTCCTGTTAGGCCGCAGCCGCTCATGACTAGTTGTGTATAAACTGCCAAGGTAATGGTAGTAGCATACCCCCAAGGAACATCTCCCACAAGCATCCAGTCTCCCTCCTTATCTTCATAAGTGAGCACAAACTCAGACGATCCATCCAAAAGCTTGGAGAGGTTTGTTGATTGTCCCTTCTCTACATCAGACCCTAATCAAGAAGAAACATTCACATTGTTTTCTCATTTCCAATAAATTAAGTAATCAACAAAGAAGTCTTTTTATTTCTATCCACTTCCAACATTTTCAAGACAAAGAATTTGAGAGAAGAACTTACGAATGGGAGGCATGGTTGTGTTGTGCCTAAAGAACATGTCCTCCAATGTTTGAGCCAGTGTCTCGTAGCAGGCATGAGCATCCAAATCCACCTTCCTCCCAATAGGCAATCCGTCCATATTCACCTTAACAAACCCAAGATGCCCTTTTTCTTTCACAGTAGAATTGTTCTTGTTGCTACCAGTGTAAGGTTTCTTCTTCAAAGTATCCTTAAATTTATCATTCTCGCTGTCAGCCTTGTCATCTTCAGCAGCTAGGGCTTTTGCTTGGTTAACCAAGCTGTTCATTCTATAAGCTCTGATTGGAGGCCATCCCACAACCTGACTGCTCCCACAAAACAAATTACACTAGTGAATAATAACTCAGTTTGAGGGGTTAAACTGAAGAACAGTGACCAGGGTAAGCCATATCTCAATTCTCAAAGCATTTCAATAATTACTGGGACAACCAATAAAATCGAAACAACCCACAGAAAATTAAAGAAATCTTAAAAAACCCATTAACAATTAATGGAGTAATAAGCGAAAATTTTCTTGCTCTTTATACAGATTAAAAAGAAAAAACTCTGGATGGCCAAATAAAGATACTGATACCAATAAAAACACAGCTTCATCACTTGATCAAGATCAGGAAAACCTATTAACACAGAGAGAAAAAAGAAATAAAGGCAGAGACAGGGCTGAATCAGAAAGACCAGGGAAAGGAAATACAAACACCAAACTAACAGTTTAAGAAAATCATCAAACAAGTAGGCAAGAAGAAAAAATAGTCACCATTTGGTAGCAGATAAAAGGTAGGAAAATAATAGAGGGATAAAATTTTGAAGTTTAGATTTTTTTTATTATTATTATTTGCAACCTTGGAATACAAGCTCTTATGCAACAACCTCAGCACACTTCAGAGCCAAGTTTCCAAATTCTTGCAGAAGCAAGGACGATAAAATATTGAGTGTCGTGAGGGAGAAATGAGAAATCTAACCTGGCAGCAGTAGCAGATCCAACCTCTTGAGAAACAGCAGAGTCGGCAGCTCTCTTAGTCCCAGAAACAGGACCAGCGGAAGAATTAGAGAAGCGAGGAGCAGTGGAAGAAGCATTGGAAAGCACAGAAGGGAAGTCCTTGGCCGTCAGGATTCTGCCATACTCACCCCATGCAGAAGAGGGCTGCTTGGGCTTCACCAACCCACCACCACCACCACCACCACCAGTCCCAAGGCTGAGACCCAGACCCAGTTCCAGCTCAGCCTCCCCCGGATAAGAAGAGGCCTCCGTTGACATCTGCTCCACCACCTCCACCTTTGACACCGTAGTTACAGATTCGTTAGTAGAGGAACCACCACCACAAGCACCACCACTACCACCACCTAATGAACTCAGACCACTATCCATCACAAGGAATAAAAGAGAGATAGGGATGTGATTAAGTGAGGAAAGAAGAAGATCCAAAGTGTTCTTTTGAGAGAGAGAGAGAGAGAGAGAGAGAGAGAGAGATGAAATGGAATGAATGAATAAAATGGTGGTGGAAGGTGTTAAGCGGGTGGCAGACAGTATAGAGGTTGGAGGAAGGTGGTGGAGGGTGTGATGATGATGGGACCCGCCTGTCTCCTGCCTCTCTCCCTAGTGCCTCCACCACTCTCTCTATTCCCCTTCCGCTTTTCCCCTCCCCTCTCTCCCTCCCTCCCTCCCTCCCTCCCTTTATTTCTTTGGCTTCATTATCTCTTCAGAATCTGCTTTAATTTTCTCCTCTGCCATCTATCAACTACTCTAATTATTTCTTCACCCAAAATATATAAATCCTTAAAATATTCTCCAATTTATTCTTTCTCATCTAACATATTAAATAAGGTTTAATTTTATACTACAGCTAATCAAATTATATGCAAAATCCCATGATTAAGAATCATATATTACTCTAAGAATAAAATAATTAAAAAAAAAAATTAAACCCTTCAAAAGTGAAAAGCTAAAGAAACAAGTCATGATAAGCATACACAAAGTCATCATTTCTATGAATCGTTTGAACCACAGTGGTACCTTTCATCAACTACAATACATTAATTAATTACCCAAGGAAGGAAAGGGTTGGAGATTTTAAGCTTTACACTTGGGGTCAAATTATTCTTACTTATTGCCACCTTATGATCATAGCAAAGGATCTTTTCAATGTTGGCTCAAATCTAAGCATATCTTGTTGAAATTTCATTTACTTATTCCAATCACAAAAGCCAATCCTCCACACTCACCCATGTACATGTCTTTTGAAACCTGCAATAATTCTTCCAAAACACACCCAATATATATACATATATAAATGCTTGGTCTTGAAAAAGAGAGTCACATAACACATGGACTCTTTATTAATTAAATTAATCTTTTTCTTTCTTTATTCTTAATACACATAGCAAACCCTTATAAAGGAGAGCAAAGACACCTCATGAATAAACCTAAACCTAAACCTAAGCCTAGATACATGACACTAGTTAGTTAATTAACTATTAAGGTATATAATGGAAAAAAAAAAGAAAAAAAAAAAGAGAAGAGAGAATATATATATATGAAAGGCTCTGATTAAGTATGTAGAGAGCTTAGGTGGTGTGTTCAACTTTAGCATAAAGCATAGGTTAAAGTCTAAAGTATGAGACTTTTAGGGGCAAAAGCATATTCTACTATAATTTCTTAATGCACTCCCCCTTTCTTTGTTTCCATGGGCTGTCCACTGCTTGCAAGACAAACAGCACAAAACCTTGTTTTAGAAAGTTGGAACCTAAAGAGATGCATTTTATCAGTGGCCGGTGGGGTCTACCTCAAAAGAAAAAGGAGAAAGGAGATCAATACATATATGAGGAAAAGGGGGCATATGTTATTTTTATTATTAATTATCATTATTATTTAGGGTTATTTGGCCACCAACCCATAAACTAATGGTTTCAAACTACTCCATAGTGGGGCCTTGTTTAAACAATTTGTTGGGACATAGTTTGCCCAATGCATTGATTGTTTGGGAATGTAAGGAAACTGCATATTTGGCGATTCCCATCGGTTCAAACTCCAATAAATCAATTTTAACCATTGACCACATTTATTTTATTTTTTATTTTTCAGCCATATTTGATCCAAAACATACTAAGTAAAAAAAATATATATTAAAAAAATAATTTTCTTATATTTGATTTCACCATTCAAAATATAAAAATAAAATATAATATAATTAAAATTTTTCAAAATTTTATATATTTTAAAATTATTTAATATTCACAAAGAAAAATAAGTAAAATGAGTTTGAAAAAATATGTAAAAATAATTTATTAAGTTTAAATTTATTTTTTATTTTTTTTACTTTTTGTTTCTTTTTTTTCCTCCTATTTTTCCTTAAATTTTTTGAAAACAAAATAGAGTTTAATGTGTTTGATATGTGAAAAAAAAAATGTTAAGTAGTAATAAGAATGAAAGTGAATTATAATAAAAAATTAAAATATTTATATTTATATTTTTTTTTAATATATAATCTAAATATAATAATAAATAAAAAAGTAACATTGAATAAAAGAATATTCTTATTTTATAACATAAGATTGTTTGAATATGATGTGCTATTTGGATTAGGGCTTGTGAATGTGCCTTGGAGGTGAAGGTATAGGTTAAGCAAATGTTGTTGGCTATGAAACGCAGCGTTTAGAGCAGATACGAATTTTTGGGGTTTAATTAAGCAAAGGGACAAACCGACAACGTGGGAGCCAACTCACGTGCCTTTAAGTGACACGTGGGCCGACAAGGTACGCGGCTGACCGGGTGACCTGTGGGCCCCATTCTTCATTGGGGCTTAGTCCGAGACAGCTCGGCAGCTTCACGAGAAAGCTGGTTTTGCTCCCCTCACACGCGCTCTCCTTCCACGCGACCACGTCCATTAGTGGAATTATGCTAAGCAAGTATCCATTTGATGTTTTTCGTTGTCGTGTTGAATGTAAGTGGAGTGGAGTAAAACAATAGCATACTTAGGGAAATTCATGATTAATATATATATATATATATATATATATATATATATATATATATATATATTAAAAAATGGCATATTTTGATTGTAAGCATAAATATGTTTTTAAGAATGGGCATAAATATAAGGGCCCTCCTCCAAAGTGTTACAATATGTTATTTTTTTCATTTTAAACAACACTACTTATTAATTCAATTAAACCAATTTAATAACTTAAAGTAATTTAATAATTTAATTTAATTTATTAAATAAATTAAATATATTTGATTAAAAAAAACTTAATGGTATACGTAAAGTTAAAAACAACTTTAAGTAATAAATAAAAATAATTATTATTATTTTGTTAAATTCACATCTTTATTTTACATTTTTATCTTTATTTGTTCTAATTATCTCCACAATCTCTTTTACTACTCAACAACTTTCATTGTTACTTGATCTCCTTTACTCTAATTATAATTTATAAAAATAAATATGTCAATTTGATGATTTAAAATAAATTTTAAGTTGATTTTATCAAACAATCTTAATACTTAAAAGTAAGAATTAAGAAATAAATATTAAGTCAATAACTTAAGCATATTTTAACTTAAAGTCAACTTTAAGTTATTAAGTAATAAGTATTAAATTTTATCAAACAACCCCTAAGTGTAAGTAAATTAATCTTACGTAATAATTAAAATTTGGTATTATTATGCTTGCTAAGAATCCTTTTTAAAAATTGGCAGTTTTCCTTAATCTTAAATTTAAATAAATTTTTAATATACTTAAATCTACTATAAAGTTGTTTATTTTATTTTTTTATTTATTTAAATCTTGAAGCAACAAGTTCCTTTAAAACTTAAATTATTTGTTTTTTAATTTATCACTTTTTTTAAGACAATTTTGTCTTAATAATTTCTTTCTTTTACTTTTATTTTAAATCTTAAAATAACATACTTAAAAAAACAAACAATCCCTTAATATCTATTATTTTTTAAGTTTTAATTTATGTTCTTGTTTTTATCCAAGGGACATTTTTAATATTAATTTAGAATTTCAATCATTTTGCAGAAACAAATTGATTTAGAGCTTGTGTGATATCATATATTGATATTTAACTTGTAAAAGAAGTAAAACATTTTCAAGTTCAACTTTGAACTCATTCCCAAATTTAAAGGGCAACTTTGTAATTATAAACTCCTTTTGGTGTTTGGCAGTATCTAGTATGTAGGATAAGAACATTACTAATGCATGTTTAAATTTTTGTCATGTTTAATTGATAGTTGAATATAATAAGTTAGATTGGGATAAGAACATGATATACATGTTTATATTTGTGTCATCTTTAATTGATAGTTATTGATTTGAAATAAATTAAGTTAGATAATTCATTCCCATCCTTTCTCAATAATTTCACATCTTCCTATCATTTCCTCGACTTTTATAAATAATTTTCTTACAAACCCTTTAAGAGTAACATACTTCTATCAACAAAAGTATCCTTCTTACCTTAGAATGGTAATGGGTTAGGTTTATTAGGTAATCTGGCTCACCATACTCTATTGAGATATGTATTGAGAGGCTTTATATTTTAGTTTCAAGATGGGTTTGATTTTTATCCCAACCACCCCATCCCATTAAGAAGGAAATCATACTTTTACACTTTACCTGCTTTCAAATCCCTTTAAGGTTATATTTGATCTCAACTTGAGATTATTTGATCCTAGAGGTAGGCGATATTAAAAAAAAAATGTGAGAAAATATAATCCACCATCTATCATATCACATGTTTAGTTCATGATGATGTGATATGCCAAATGATATGATAGCTTATTCTATCTCATTGCTAGCTAAAATACATTAAAACAGACATTCAAACATTAATTTTGAATATTTTAATTTAACTCAAATATATAATATACACGTATTTTGGTAACTAAAAGAAAATGCAAATGCAAATGAAACGTTCAATTATATAGTACACTATTATTCTCAAGCTTTCATTAAAGGATATGAATCTGTATTCAAATATACTTCTCATTCAAAGTCTTCATAGAGTAAATTTTTATGTCTTTCAGATTATAGATCTTACTTTTTTCTTAATTCAGCCTCTCCTATAGTCTTTGTTTTTCATTGTTTTTTTTCTCTCATTTTACATAATCTATCAACATTATATATATAATAGCATCATATTATGAATATTATTTTAGGAATACATTTATATTTAACACACTCCAATAGTCTCAAAGCTCAACACAATTTTTTTTTTTCCTTCGATTCTCATAAATTAAATTATCATCCAATGATCATTTCACTTACATCAATAAAAAATTTATTGAATCATCAAGAAAATAAAAGGTAAGCAAAACTCATACGAAATCACCAACAAACATCATATGTATAAGCAAATCTTTTTCACCACAATAAAATATATTTTAAAAAAAATTTAAGGATAAACCACCCTACCAAAAACCAAGAACCTAACCATTAACTTTGAAATCAAATTCCGTAACAATCTTCCCCTATAAAATAGAATATCCTCCTTGATTTTCACGTGAAATGGACGATGTTTGATATATCAAATGACCTTTCGAAGACCCTTGATACACAACTTCCTTTTTTCTTTTTCTTTTTTTCTCACCTAACTAGTACCCTACTTGTAGACTTCTTTTCTTTGTCTCCTTTTTTTTTTCACCCCTACTTTCTATGTGGTTTTGACCCTTTCTTTTCTTTTTATTTTCTTTTTATTTTTTTCAAATTCTCCAATAATGGCTTTCATTGTTTCATGTTACTTTCATCTTCATTTTCTTTCTTATTTTTTTCCTATAGTGACTTTCACGCCACCTTCAATTTTTTTTTTCTTTTTTTTTTCTATAGATTATAATTTATTATTATTATTATTATTTACAACTTCTCTATATTAACTCTTATACATCATCCTCAAACATATTTTAATTTCTCAAAAACTAAATTTCTAACTTCCTCATATTTTAAGTTAGCCTTAAGGATAAGTTGGTTTGTCAAACAACCTTCTGAATAGCCACAGTTTAAAACTTTCACCATTTTTTTCCTCACCCCTCTATTATCTTACTCGTAGACTTCTTCTTCTTCCTCCTCTTCCTATCTCTCTCTCTCGCTTCCTAAGTTGTTTTAATTCTCCAATAATGACTTTCACTATTTCATATTGTTGGGAATTATTCCAAATTCCTAATTAGTAAAGATTATTTTTTGTAAAGATTATTGTATAGAATAAGGAAAGTTGTTGGAAATATCCCTATAAATATTCAAGGTAATAAGGGGAAAAAGTTATGAGATGAAAATGGGCCTCGAGGTGGATGGAGATGTGAGTAAGAACAGGAGGTACCCGATGGAGCAACAGGGCTCGTGGTAGGGTATGGATACAAGGAGTAGGGAAATATGGGATGTTTTGAGAACCTAGAAGTTGTTTTTTATTTTCTTCTTTGTAATATTCTCTATTGTATAATGGAATTATTATCTCTCATTCGTGGACATAGGCATGGTTGGTCAAACCATGTTAAAACCTCATGTTCCATATGTGTGATTGTTTTCTTAAATTAACCTTACTTGCATGAAAGCTTCCACTATCACAACAAACTGATATCAGAGCACAACACATACCACTTTCATCTTTTTTATTTTTCCTTTTTTTTTTTCAAAGTGGCTTTCATGCCACTTTCAACTTCTAATAATACTAAATCATATACCTATTTTTTTTTACTAACATAATTAATCATCAAAAATCAAAGTTATTTATTGATCAATAATAAGTAGAACCTATCTAACTTCCTAAGAAAGTTTCTATAGTAAAGCTAACATGACACTAATTCAATTCACTTATTTGACCACTAAAGTTCTTTAAATGTTCTAAGCCAAATCTGACATATGCTCTTAATTTTAGTTCAATTGTCATTTTTCTAGAAAATTTTAAAACTCACGATTTTCATGTGGCCTAAAATACCTGGATATTATATCTTATCTCCTAAAAGAAAAAAAAAATAGAAAAATAAGGATCTTTGTCAAACACTATAGATAATGATATCCTATGAAGCCTCACAATTTCCTCTATATACAACTTAGCCAAAGTATGAAATGACTTGATTTCATGAGGTTATCCACAATAACCCAAATTCTATTTTGCTTGACTCTAGTTTTTAGTAACCTTATCGCAAAGTCCATAATAATGTGATCTCATTTCCACTCAAGTATAGGTAATGGTTGCAACAACCATATAGATTTTTTTTTCCTCAGCTTTCTATGGACCTACTTTTTTCATGTGTGTTCTCACTCAATGGCAAGACTTGTTTTTATGTGAAAAACTTATTTCTAAAAAAGTTGAAGTCATTACTTATTTTAGTTTATTTTTAAAAAGGAAAATAAAATTCAAAAAAAAAAAAAAGCTTGTATGACTCCTTATTTGGAAAAAAAAAAAAAAAGACAAGTGTACAAAATAAAAAATAAAAATAAAAATAGATTTTGGTGTCAAGTTACCTATGGGAAAAGTATGGTAATAAGCTATAGCACCTCTCTAAGCTCATGTACCTAAGTCTCTACTAAACAAATAGAAGAAATTATGATAATTAATTAATCAATCACAAATAGCGAGCATAATAGGAAAAATACACAATAATACAAGATGGAAAGAAAACATAAAGACAAGTTACAAAAATATATAGCTCAAAAAAATGAGAAAATTATGTGAAGTGATTTATTTGATTAATAAGAAAAATGAGTTTTATTATCCCAAATATCACAAGATAATTTAATGAAGTGTTGGAAGAAACTATTTACATTAAAAACAATTTGAAATTATTGATTATAATTTATCTATTTACAAAGTTTCAATTTATTCACTAAAGATTTGATTCATATTGAAATTTACAGACTTTCTTATTTTTATTAAAAGGGTTTATTGGATGCAATTTTACTATTAAAAAGATATGCATAAATTTGATTTTATTTACACAAGAAAACATTTTATCTCTTATTTATTTACTAAAAGAATGAGATTTTACAAATCTATTTTCAAGAAATATTTCAAATCAAATTTTATTTAAAATGATTTTTTCATAAGATGATTTTAGAAAGTATCAATCAAATTATTATTATTATTATTATTATTATTATTATTATTATTATTATTATTTGAAAATTGTTTTTTACAAGAAGAAGGTTTTTAACAATTCAATTTTTTTTTTATGAAAAGTGATTTTTACCAATTATTTAAAAATGATTTTACAATTTATTTACACAAGATAATTCCAATTTAATTTTATTTATAAAGGAATTGATTTTTACACCTTTAATTTTAAAAGAATTCACACCCTATTCTTATTAAAACAAACTTTTTTACTAAAAAAAAAATCATTAAAAAAATATCTCCAATCTCAATTGCAAGAAGAGAGTTTTATTTAACTTCACTAAAAAGGAATTTCAATAAATGAACTTAACCTTTAAAAAAATAAAAAAATAAAAATAAAAAAAGAGGTGTTCTTCAATCTTGTTAAAAACAGTATCAAACTTTATTATAAGATTTACGAAGAAAATAGAATTTATTAGAAGATGATTAAATTATTTTTAGAAAAAAAGTTTAACAAATATTTAAGGTAAAGAAAAACACAATGGGATTTTATTTTATTTTTTTGTGAAAAGAAATTCTTACTTTCTAGAGAAAATGATGATTTTATAATTTTATTAAAAAAAAAAAGCTTCTTATTTTTATTTAATAAAAAGACTATACAATTTATTTATAAAAAGCAAGTTTTACCATTTTATTTAAAAAGATTTTTTAATTTCATTGAAAAAAAATCAGACAATTTATTACCAACAAATTTCTGAATTTTTATTGAGACAATTTTCTTAGTTTTGATTAAAAATCAAATTTCTGGATTTATCAAAAGCATTTTGTGGAACTTTTTTTATTAAAACAATTTTTTTGACTTTTCAAAATAATAATTTTTTGAACTTTTTGATAAAATAATTTCTGGATTTTTTATTGAAATAATTTTCGAAGTTTTATTAAAAAAAATTTTATGGTGTTTTTTATCAAAACTAATCCATACAGACACTAGTCAATGAGTTGAATGGATGACCATCCATCAAGTATTCTGCATATTTAATTAGGAACATTCAACAATCACAACTACATAAAACACAAGTAATCAAAATTAAGATCATTAAAAAAATTATGTATAAGACATAAAGGTGAAATGATAAGATGAAAGTTTAGATATTTGTTTACTTGTTCATATTCTTGTTGAAGAACATCATGCAACCATTCAATATCCCACTATTAGTCACTCTTAGGATCACCAATCTCCCTATAATATGATGCAACATACAAAATACACTGTAACAATTTAGTTAAAGGTAGGATAGTGTATTTCAATCAATTGTCACTATTAATGTCTATCAAGGAGTCATACACAATTATTCTCCATTAAGTAAGATGAACTACTCCCAATACCCAGTGCATGATTCAAACATTAATAGTGACATAAACGATGTCCACCTCAGACCATTTCATGGAAGGAACTAGGTGAAGCCCATTGGCATAGTCAATAAGAACATCATTTACTTGCATTTGGAATTGATTCCATTTTTTAGGATGTTTTTCCCACCTTACTTTAACATTTTGCTATATAAGAAAATGTAAAAAAAAAAAAAAAAAAAAACAGTTAAACTAACATAATTTATCTAGTAATATATATATATATAGCCAAAACATTGTGTCTATGGTGGTAAAATTTTAAGAAAATACATGGGGCTTTTCTATTCTCCACTTAGAAAAAAGTAGAAAGCAATATCAATATGTTAGACAACATATACAAAAAAAAAAAACATTAGTTATATTATTTCATTATAATATCAATATACTAATAAGTAAAAGAAAACACAATAAGAACATTTACAAACCGTGTCTTTAAGTCATGAACCATGTTGAAGTAGTGATTCAAACCATTCTTGGTCCACATGCAAGTAATCAATATTAACCATAGACCTCATTGTATTAATATAGCAAAAAACCATGGTCAAGCAAAGAACTTGCCAAAAAGAAACTATCACAAGTTTGAATTAAAAATAAATTACCCTTGTTCAAGACTCAACCACTTATGAAAGGCTTCTCTTGCTTCTTCGAAAATAGATTGTAAAATATTAAAGTCAAATGGTGTTTCTCCTTTCTTTCTTATTTTCCTTCTTTTTGTAGGGTTTGTGAAAGGAGGTTACAAAAAATACGATTTTTTCAACTCACACCTTTGCTTAAATATAAGAGGGGACAATTGCTTTGGAAATACATAAATCAAAAAGTTGTCTGATACACTAAAGGTATCATATAGTTTGGTAATATCAACAACTGGATCAAGAATCACATCATCATCTTTCTCCATCCCAATTATGTGTTTTCTATAGCTACAATATTTGCTATTTTTTCTATAATGGTCTTCACATCTATATGGCCATGGTTCTTATCCTCCTTATCTTTCATGACACTCAAACTTGTCATATAGTGAATCAAAGTCCATATCAATATCTTTTCCCTTTGGACCAAATTTTGAAAATCTTGTATTATTTGTAGCACATGGCTCATTTTACCTAAAATCATATATGCACCATACAATAAGATAGCACAAATACAAAAACACAACATATACTTTGATTCAATAAAATATAAAATTCAATAAATATGTCATTAACATCCAATAAAAGTTGTCTTAAGTCGTCTATCTTTGTGTTCACTTCCTTCAGTTCTTTCTTTAGATAATTGAAATTTGATTAAGATCTTTATATATGCTTCATGAACTCTATCCATAGATTCTACACATGTTATAAACAAATGAAACTTCAACTCATCATACATCATTATACACCAAAATTATAGTCATAATTATAAAAAAAAAAAAAAATTGGGGCATGACTATATTATAATTGAGATTACAAAATTGATGTGTACTTATGATAATTAAGTTATGTTCATCAAAGTATCCACCTTGACTTGGCTATGGTTAAGTTTCATTGACGAATAACTTAACCGAGGTTAAGTTTTCAATTTGAATATTCACCTAAACTTTGTATTACAATTGAAATATTAAAAATGAAATTTATAAATAAATGTATAATAGTGAAGTTACCTCAATTGAAGGTAGGATAGAATGATCATCTTCTTGTTTTTTATTGCAGCAACAGTATATGCATTAGCTTTGACTGCGTCACTTCATTTTTTAGGCTACCCATAATATCATGTTATGGGGTTGTTGATTGGCTTAAAACTTCTAAAAGAGCATCATCCACTTACTCTAACTTATTCAAATACTTGTACTAATCTTGTTGACATTCCTCTTAAGTAAGTTTAAGTAGCAAACACAAGGATAACTATCAAATTCAAGTTAAGTAATTTAATCAATAAACATAAACATATACAAGTATATAAGCGACAACACTATCAAAATATAAGGTAAAAAATTTACTCACATTGGAGTCTAAAAAAAATTTGTTGGAGCTCAGTGAACCTCGGTGTGGAAGTAACACTCCAATTTAATATGTGTGGGCAACTCTCAACAACATGATTAGCATATTTCATTTTGATAATTGGAATAGCCTCATACACCCAAACCTAGAAGACATATGGAAATCTAACTAAGCTAGATGCCTCTTATGCTATATTGTCCTTTTGTTGTTTCTTACCTTAGTATTTTAACACCCGTTTCTCCAAGGCCCGTTGCAACCCAAAAAATGTTCTTTCATAACAAATCTTACCTTATGCATACTTATTAAAAACTTCCAAACAATCAATAAGAACAACACATTGCATGTCTATTAAATTTTTCCCTTCTTTCCCAAGTAGAACATGCATAAGAAAGTACAATAAGGCTAGTTTCACCAAGTCTTCATCTTTAAGATTATCAAGCTTTTCGTTTGGTTTTTCTTTTTTTTCACTTCACCAAAAGAAAGAAAAACTTTCTCCAAATGATCATTACCCACTTTGTTTTCACCATTAAAATAAACATCTTTTATTCTCAATGATGTTTGATTATGTTAAGGGATGAGACCAAAACTTAAACCAGTGATCAATCCAAACTCATTTTGACCAAATCTTAATCCCTTAGAGTTTACGAAAAACCACATTTCGTCATCCTTCTTTATAAGACATTGACGTAATAAACATGTGGTGCACAATTTGAGTTGAAAATTTAAGTTTTGGCATAAACAAAAAATATTCAAAGCAAGAATTCTTGAACATCTCTAATTGTTCCTTATTGAGCTTCTTTTTAATATTCTCTATTACAAATATGTATGATAGACATGCAGCATTTGATGGGAAGTACTCTTCTATTGGTATTTTAACTATAAAACATGTCAAGGAACTAGTAGTCTATAAATTAAATAAAATCAAGTTATTAAATATTTAATACAAAATTATAAATATTATACAATAATTGATTAATTTAATAGCAATTATTATTTTAGACACACTCTAGCAATTCCCAAAATTTTAAAAACATTAACTAACAAATCTAACCCCATCACCATTGCATAACATCCCTAAAAAGTTCAAAAAACCCTAAAATTTTATAAATTCTCTAAAAATTAATCCCTAATTAGACGCTACTATATTGAATATATTTAATTCACTCTAAACTAAAACAATATTAATATGCAATCTATTATTTTTCAACACACTTTAATAGTTCTCAAATATTTTCAAATATCAACTAACAAACCTAAATTTATTCACTCTAAATACATAACTAATAACAATGGAGAACTAAAAAAAATTATAAATATAACAATTTTATATTTTGAATACACTTCAATAGTTCCTAAATTTTAAAAAAGATGTAACTAATAAACCTAACCCTACTCAAATACTATTATATAACAACTCTAAAAATTCCAAAAATTTATCAAATGTGAAGGCTACACTCACCGGTTTAGCAGATTCATTTCTCTCTTCTATTGGTAATTGGAATTTTTCCTCACTTTCTTCTTTCATCCATAATTGGGATTTTTACTTTTTTGCCACTAATTTAAACCTTTTTCTCTTATCACTCTTCAATGAGAGGTGAAATTTTCTAGAGTTTGAGAATGATAGACAAGAAAATTTTTAGGGTTTTTAAAGAAAATATGAATTTTCTATTTTATACACCAAAGGAAGAGAATGAAGTAGAAAAAGAAAATGAGGAGTTTATTCTATAAATGAAGTAGAAGAGGAAAAGTTGTTAGTGTTGGAGGAAAATAAAAGGAATGGTATTTTTGTCTCAATCAATTTTTTTTTTTTTTTGACAAGTGGGTTATTATTGAAAATATGAGGGTTATTTTAACCCCTTTAACCAAATAACCCTTAATATATATATATATATATATATATATATATATATATATATATATATATATATATATATATATATATATATATATATATATATATATATATATGATTGCATTTATATCATCAATATCATTATTTATAAAAATTTTCATTATATTACTAATTTTAAAATTATATATATTCGTATAAATATTTATTTTATTTTAAATTAAATTAAAATTTGAGTGAATTTGTAAAATATTATAAGTTTTTAAAAATATTATTATTTATTTTTATTAGATAACATAATTTTAGTATTTGTTTAAAAATTTAACAATTTAAGAAAATTTTTATGAAAGATATAATTATAAAAAAAAAATTCAAAACATATGCATTTAGCAAATTAGATTGTTTATAAAGTAGTTGAAAATGGTATTTTTGAAAAGGATGCCACTCTTTAAGGGGCTTGCGAAAGAAGCTATTTTTAAAAGTGAAGGACAAAGAAGGAAATGCGAAAAGTCAAGGTTGCTTTTTTGTTCATGGTTTTGAAGTCTTAAAAACATGGTTAACTATTCTTGAAAACACTTTTTTATACTTTAAAATGGAAAATAGTTTCTTAATTTAGAAAACACTTATTGCTTACTTTTGATAGGAAATAATATTTTAATAATTTATTTTTAAAATAAGTTATTTTTTAAATAAATTTTAAGTATTTTTAGTTATTTTTATGAAATGTAGACGGAAAAAAGTGTTAAAAAAAATTTACATTATACATAAAAATGTAATACTTTAATTGAGAAAATTATTTTTCATATTTCATCCATTAAATAAAATTTTGTTATAAAAATAATCAAGAATAGTTTTTTTTTTAAATATATATATTTTTTAAAAAATCTATTAGAGAGACCCACGATTTCTTGGTGGTATAGAGGATTTGAAATGAACATGAAGAAGCCAATCTCGCCTTTCTTAAAAACAAGTGCTCTTGCCAACAAACTAAATTTTATTCATGCCTTTTAATAAATAAATATTAAATTATTTTTAATAAGATTATATATATAATCTTATTAAAAATAATTAAATATTTATATTATTAATTATCTAATTACTTCTCAAAATTTCATCTATCATTTTTACATCACTTTGTTCAATTTTTGTTATTTATGCAACTTTTATCAAAATTTTGATCAATATAATACTTCTATTTTCTTGATAATTAAACACTATTTAGAATAAAAATATTAAGATTATATCTGTGTAGACTCCAAAATTTGTCCTACTTTTATTTTTACATTAATTTTGAGCCCAATTTTATCCTTGGTTTTTAAATCCCAATTACATATGATATTTTTTGTCTACTCACTATCTAATTATTAGTTATTATTATTATTATTATTATTATTATTATTATTATTATTGTTGTTGTTGTTATTATTATTATTATTTTTCTTTTTTTTTCTTTTTCTTTTTATTTCATTCATTTCTCTCTTCTCCCTCCTCTTTCTTCCCTACCTACTCTCACCTACCCCCCCCCCCCCCCCCCCCCCCCCCCCTCCCCTCCTCACCTTTCTTTCTTTTCTTTTTTTTATTGGTTTTTTTCGACTTTTCCGATTTTGATGGGCCCTCCAACGTGAAGAAAATAGGGGGGAAAATAGGGGCATTTTGGGAGAAAAAGGGAGCTTTTCGCCGGGGGAGGGGGAGGAGGGTGAGAGAGAAAAAAATGGAGGAGGTGATGTTTTTTAGCTGAAAAACTGAAGCTTGGAAGAGAGAGGCTGATGCGGGTGCCGTTGTCCTCTTTGTCATCCTTGTTAACCCTCTCGATGTTAACCCTCTCGATGTCGCCGAGATGTGTGTTTTATGTTGTTTTGGTTTCTACATTTTGAAAAGCTTGACTCCACAAAGAATTTCTTGTTATTCAATCCTCATATTGATTTTTTGAGATGTCCATTTGGCTAATCAACATTTTATTCTTCAATTTTTCTCTTTGAGTTTTATGTGATTTTGAAGATTCCAGTTTTTAGCTCTGCTCATAATTATTGTGTTTGCATTGATTTTTTTTTTTTTAGGTATAATCCTATTCTTGGGTTTCCATTGATTTTTCTGGGATCCTAATTGTCTAAACGGTTTACATATGCTTATTCTTCTTATTGTATACTTGTTTTGTCTTTATTTGATTTTTCAGTCCAGCTTGTTGGGTTATTTAAAAATATGGAGTTCTTGTGTTTGCCCTGTTAGCCTATTATTGATATGAAAGGGAAGTTTTAATGAGGAGTTGAACTGGGCATTTGTTTTGTGAAAATATTTCATGCATCTTTGATTTCTATGGGTGGTGGAATGAAGTAGTCATGAAAGTTCCTACAGGAGGTATATTGTTTTCAAAATATACAAACATGGAAAAATATTTCATTTACTTGGACTTAAGGCCCCACGTGGAATGGGTTGATGGAAAATGGGTTTGTTGCTACTATATCTGAGATAATAAATAAAGTTGAGAACAAGGATGAACACGTGGAGACCCCATGCCACGTGTCATCCTCCTAATCCATTTTTTTATGATAAAAAAATCGATCTTTTAAAAAGAAAAAAAAAATGTGTTTTTAAAAACTTCATTTCAAATTTAATTTTCAATACTCTAATTCTTAAATAATTTTCAAAACTCCAATTTCTTACAAATTTAATTTCCGGAATTCCGATTTCCTTCAAATTTAATTCCAAAATTCAAATTCTTCAATTTAATTTCCAAAATTTCATTTCTTTCAAATTTAATTTCCAAAATTCTGATTTCTTTCAAATTAAATTTCAAAAATCCAATTTCTTTTAAATTTAATTTCCAAAATTCCATTTCCTAAATTTAATTTTTAAAACTCCAATTTCTTCCAAATTTAACTTCTAGAATTCCGATTTCCTTCAAATTTAATTTCCAAAATTCAAATTCTTCAATTTAATTTCCAAAATTTCATTTCTTTCAAATTTAATTTCCAAAATTCTGATTTCTTTCAAATTTAATTTCCAAAATTCAAATTCTTCAATTTAATTTCCAAAATTTCATTTCTTTCAAATTTAATTTCCAAAATTCTAATTTCTTTCAAATTTAATTTCCAAAATTCTAATTTCTTTCAAATTTAATTTCTAAAATCCAATTTCTTTTGAATTTAATTTCCAAAATTCCATTTCCGAAATTTAATTTTTAAAACTCCAATTTCTTTCAAGTAATATTCGAGACTCTAATTTTTCAAATAAATTTCAAAAATCCAATTCTCTCAAATGGTTTTAATTCCACTTTGGTTTTCAAACAATCTTTTGCTCCTCTTGATTTTAATAAGCATGAACGAATTTTTCATAATTTTAGAATAATGGAATCTGTGATATTAATTCATACAAAATAAATGGGATTTGGTGGAGGCCCGACATATGTGATTTTATGATTAATTGATTGATTTGATTACTATACATGATTGATTTACTCTATTCGACTCTATGACATGCATGCAATTATTCTGTGTTTGATTGCTAACATTTGTTTCCCCTGAAGCAAACCGGTTCATCACTCGGGTACATTCTTTGTCTCTCTTGTTCATTCAGTTATTTTGTTTTGAGTGACATTCCTTTGGTATCCATGCTCGATTAATCAATTGTCATGCTTGCTCTATCTCATTAGTAGAGACCCATTTTTAGGGACTTAGAGGGGTGTTACGGTATTTACCATACCTTCCTGATAAGTAACCTGACCCCGAACCCGATCCGGTTTTTCACAAACCACCTTTTCCAAAATAAGGAGTCACACTTGAGGTTTTCTTTCTTATTTTGTTTGCCCTTTTAAAAATAAAACAAAAATAAGTGGCGACTCCAAGTCATTTTTCTAAAAAAATAACAATAAATCATTTTTCAAAATAAAAATCTATCTTGTTATCGAGTGGGAAAACGCATGAGCTGAAATGCGGGGTCCATAGTCTGATTTTGAAAATTTTGAGAAAAAATATAAGGGTAATAAAATAAAAAGGAAATAAAGGAAGAAAAGAAAATATGAAATAAAATAAAAATAAATTTAAATTCAATAAATTATATTTATATATTTCTTTAAATTTATTTTACTTATTTTTCTTTATTATATAAAAATTAAATAATTTTAAAATATATAAATTTTTAACAAATTTCAATTATATAAGTTTTTTCATAATAAAATCATATATAAAAAACAAATCATTTTCTTTAATACTATTTTTCCTTTCCTTATCATTTTTCAAAACCAAAGTAACCTAAATATTTCAATTAAATATGTTTTTCACTTCAACAACATTTATTCTCGACTTAATCGTCCACGGAATTTGAGTCGGGAGGAGCGCGTGGGAGAAATGTGGGATATTGTCCGACAAAAGGAGTATTGTAAATAATTAAAGAATGGGATATTGGTAATAATTAGAGGGTGAAATGTTTGGATACGCTCTATCATTGTGTGTCTTCACGCCCCCTCCACTCCTACCTTCTTCTCCTTTTCCTTTTATTATTATGATTATAATAATAATTTATTGCTCATCCATCACAACCACACCACTAATCCATCAACGTCTATCACAATAATAATATTATAGGTTATCAACACGATATCTTTTGAAAATATAACCTGAATCATTAAAGTTGGACGAAGAAATATACAACATATGAAATTAAAAAACAAATATATTTAAAAAATCTATATAAAAAAATATTCATAGATATAAAATAATGAGATTAAATTAACATATAAAACAATAAGACTTGAAATATATACTCGACGACCCTGTTAGTCTCATTGAGTAGAATGAAAGTGTCTTTATATATACTTATCTCCCAATTTTGATAAAATTTGGTATTCGAAAAGAATTATAAAAAGAGAAAAAGGCTAAAAAATCATGGTTCGTGAGATATAAAATTTATGTCTTCCATTAAAGCCTTCAAAAAGAAGAAACAATAAAAGAAAATAATTTTATGAAAAATCATGTTCGAAAAGTTTACAAATACCTCCCCGTAACTAAGGGAATGACAATTCTTCCTCCTTTATTAAATTCCCTTGTATTCATCAAAATTGTTAATAAAAATTTAGGGCCTGTGTTGGCAACGGTTTTGCTAGAGCAATTTTCTATTTTCCAAAAAAAAAAAAAAAAAAATTGGAAAACAAGTTTAGTAACTAAAAAACTGTTTTTTGTTTTCTATTATTAAGAACAAAAAATAAAACGTTTTTAATTCTCAATAATAAAAAACAAAATATTTTTAAAGAATAATTTTTAATTGTTTTCACTTATTTTTTTTAAAACAGATTAAAAACATTTTAGATTTCTAAGCATATAAAATATTAGAACCTAAAAAAAAAACATTTTTAAAAACCATTTTTTAGAACTATTCTAAAAAACATTTACAAAATAGGACCTCACTCATCGAAGGTTATTAGCTTTAGTACCAAATCAATAATATAGTGAGACCCTTTTGTCTAATCAAAGTTTGAAATTATTGATAAAGCTTAATTTTTTATAAATAAGTATTTATGCAAGGAAATTGTGAATTAGTTGGCATAGTTTTATTTTGAGGTTCTTGTACAAGGGATTGATTAGTATTAGAAGAGGTGAGTAAGTCATACCAACGGCATGTATATATATATGTATATAATATGGAAATTAACCCATACATAACACATGATGGCGCTACTTAAATATGATTTCAAACAAATCATTAACTCCCCAAGTGAAACCTAATAATTATACTTTTAAATGGACAATAATTAGAAATAATCCACTATAATGTGGTTTGGTGGATACGTTAAACTAACCCAACACAAGGAATAATGCTCCTTCCCTCGCAGGCCCTTACTTAGGGCCCAGGTCCACACCGCGTTGGACGGGCTGGGCCATGGATTGGGCTTTAATCAAAATTTTGAGCATTTTTAGCATATCTACGTAACGGTATAACTAATATGAACCTTAAACTTAATTAATTTAATAATTTCTTCAAAAATAATTAATAAATGGGAGCATTATTAATATTTTTAAATTCTTATCCCAAAGTATATTCATCGGTGCTTAAACTTTTAATTCTTATCCTAAATATGGTTTTGTTTTTCTATTTGTAAAAATAAAAATAATATTTTAAGTTTGAAACTAATTTTAATTAGATTAATTTTTTTATTTTTTATATAAAAAAAAATCAAATATTGAAAAATTAAAAAAAAAACCTCTTTAATTTATTTATTTTTCACAAACCAAATATATGGTAAAAGTAAAGCAATCCCAAAGAGGAAAAACAACAAAGATGGAGAGGGGAAAATTGAAAAAATATTTTCATAGAGATGAAAGATTCTACAGCCGCCAACCGTGTACTCATTCTGGTCGTTGGATTTCCATCTTGGGAATCATTTTCTGGCAGAAAATGAGACAAAGAATGATTGAAAACAAAAATGAAAAAAATAAAAAATAAGAATACAAAACAAGAAGCTAACCAAAACCCAGTCCTGGTTCCCTCACTCCAGTGGGGTGTCCTAAAAAAATTAAAAAGGAAAAAGAGGGGCTAAGAGTTGGAGATTGTGGGAGAGCCTAGAGGGGTCGAACGCTACTGGATTGCTACCTCCTGGAGGAAGGGTTAGGGTTGCCTCCGCATACTATGGAGCACTCGTACCCGCATATGTTCCCAAAGCACGAAAACAATCCGCTTCCGTCTGGTTCGTCACCCTCCGTGTGTCTCCGGACGTGTCTGCCTGGGGTTCTGTAAATCCCGTAAGCCCCTCTGTCGTACAGCGGCGGCAGCTCCGTCCGCCACCTCTGTAGCTTCGACCGCAATCCTTCCTCGCTGCTGTTCAAGCTCCATCCGTCCAGTGCGGAGTTGTTGCCATCCTCCGCCTGCCGGCATCTATCGTGGGCGATGGCTGCCGCCACCTCCGACGGCGATGGCCCCACCTCTGACTCCGACAACATGGATCCGGTTGTGATGTTCTTGGGGCCTCCGTAATCGTTGAGCTTGAAGGATCTTAACCCTCCTTTCCCTGGGCCCCAGAACTCTAATCCGGACGTTTTTGGAGTCGCTTTTGATCCGAAGTCGAACCCGATAAATTTGGTTCCCACCTTTCCTTTGGTGAATTCCCCACCCTCCGAGCTGTTGATTGACGAATCGGCTTTCCCATTTGTCTTCTTCATCAGGGGTTCCCCTAAATCAGTGCTGCCCGCTGTCAAAATACTGCCTTTGCTTTTGATCACTGGGTAACTCACTTCAGACCCGTTTAGTATTGAACTGGCTTTTGCACCAGACTTCTTCTTCAGGAGATCCACAAACTCTGACCCGCTAATCACTGAACTCGCTTTTCCACTCTTCACCTTCCCTTTACTTCGCCCTCCTGCACTCGATCCGCTTATCATCGAACTCGCTTTTCCACTTGTCTTATTCCTTTTTCGTGGCCCGCTCACTTCTGAGCCATTGACAGACGACGCAGGAAAATCGGAAAACTCTGCCTCACTAACCAGGCGGTCACTGCGTTCGCTTTTGCAACGTCGGAGCACTATCTTTTCGAAGGGCGGATTTTGATTATTATTGTTATTTATTTTTTTTGGGTCATCCTCCCCTACCAAATCATGAAACCCAACGGCCGAGGCGCTGAGTTGACTGTAGAGAGGCATGCTCCTCATGGAGCTGTCAAGCAGCGCCACACCAATGTTCAAAAGCCCCTGCGGCCGGCCCGACGACCGCCGCACTTGGAGCGCCATGAACCGCATGCCCATTTGGGTGCGGTGGCCCGGCCGCACCGAGGGCGGAATAAGGTTCCCTACAAGAATCCGGACGGTGCCCACGTGATAGTCGCGGAACCAATGCTGGGAATAGATGTCGATCATGACGGCGGAGGTGTCGGCCCTGAGGAATTCATCGTCGACCCGGAAGACGAACTTGTCGTTCCAGGTGGGACTGTTGTGGCCGGTGGTGTCGATGCGGGTGGAGAGTTTGCGATCGGGATGGACCCAAGCGATCGCGTAAGTGCGCATGGATCGTCCGACGGGGGCCAAGTCCTGGGCGGAGATGAGGTTGATTTCGAGGAGCTGCAAAGGACGTAGGCGAGACATTGTAGAATAAAAAGTGAGTGGCGACTGGGTTATGGCGGAGTTAATTGAGCCCACTCGCCGTCCGAGAGAAGGACGACGGTGGATCTGCGGGCATAAAACCCAGAGATGGAAATAGGTTGGGACCTGGTTGGAGAAAGGTGTGGGGGGTGGAATTTGTGATATATGGGGAAGTAATCCATTGGGATTTTGCTATTCTTGGGGTTTCGGAATGTTGGAGTCGATGGTCCTCCGTCGATGTGGCCGTTTCCCATGGACCCAGCTGCGTTACAACACTTGTCACATCACTCTCCACCTCCTACCTCCTAAATATATCAATGAATAATAATCCCTTACACCGCCAATAACGATCTCTTATTAACTAGTGGTGGAAGGAAATGCCCATTCCCATGCTTAAATATATTGCAAACTAACATTTCATATACTAGTGAATACCTTTAATAGCCACGGCAATTCGTAGCGTGTGTTCATGTCTCTCGTATAATTTATTTAATAATCAAGTTAAATTAAATCATATTTGACATAATATGATTAACCACTAAGACTAATATATTTATAATTCAATTGACCTACTTAATCAAAATCAAATTTTAATTATAACTCGTTTGGTAATGATTTTAGAAAGTATTTTTAATATTTTTAATGCTTAGAAAATTTTCATCATTCAAGTATTAGAAATGTTAGAAACGCGCTTTTAGTCAAATACGAATTTAATTTGGACCAAAATCTTTTTATAAAGTTTGATTAAAAATTTTGTTTATTAAATGGGTTATGTATAAATTTAGCTCATGATTATGCTCAACCTACAAAAAAAAAAATATGTCAGTATTGGCGAAATGAATCAAACTTTGTAGGCTTCAATTTATGTCAAATAGAAGCACAATGTGAGGCCCAACCAAAACCCATGGGCCTAATCGACCTCTTCACCACGACTACGGTTGCTTTGTTCTCTCATTTTGTTCCATGGTGGTTGTGACTTGAGAGCGTAGAAACAAATGGACCTGAATCATGGTGAGAGGGCCCATTCCCCAGTATGGGCCACCCTTGGATTTGCAGTGTTCCCATGACGAGGCACGTCGCCGAGTGGGGGCTGCAGTGAATCTGCAGAAGACACGTCACGTCCCAGCAATCACACGTGCCTTCCTAGAGAGAGAGAGAGAGTTGCTTTATGGTAAAATGAAAGCTTAAGAGGCAAAATATCACACGAAGCTCATGCATACCAACTTTAGAAAACACTCGAAGGAGACTAATTTTATAATGCTTGGGAAAAGGAGTCACATTCATCTTGCTGTGGAAGTAGTAGCCTCTTTCTTTTTCTTTTCTTTTCTTTCTTTTTTTCCTTCATTTTTGAGATCAGTGAATGCTTGAAAGTTAATTTTTAATTGTTACAATTTAATACGAATAGATCAAGAACTGAAGGTTATTATACATATTTTTTTTTATGAAAATGTAGTCTTAATTATTAAATTAATTGTTTGTCCTCTTCAAGTTTCCAGATCGGAGCTTCAACGATTTGAAGCAAGCAGAAGATCTCCATTAAAGCTTGTACGAAATGCTACTGAGAAGTTCGTCAACCCCAGTTCTTGGAACCACCTTCCTCTCACCTTTCTCTGAGAGTCCTAGCAGAGACTCTGAGAGTAGCAGCCACGGCAACCCCACCACCAAAATCCCCTTCTCTCACAGTGGGCACCTCAGCTTCCCCTTATTCTCCTGCAACTCATCTCCACTCCCCCACTCCTTTGATCAGGAACCCAATAGTAGTATTAACCCCAAAGGCTTTCGGAGGTCACGGTCTGAGGGAAACTTGGAGGGTTTGGGCCATAGCTCTTTTGATTTAGAAGAGTTCCGTAGATCAGAATCAAATACATCCAAGAAGTATTTTGATAAAACCCACAAAGCAATGTTGGAGACGACCCCGTCTTTCTCTATATATAATTTGACACAAGGGGTTGAAGGTGAAGAAGGGAGTCAGCAAGAAGAGATACAGGGAGAGGTATTCGTGTTGGAGAAAACTATTACAATTGAAGAGAGTATAAGAGGTACAGCCAGTCGTGAATTCAGCTTTGGGAGGAAGACTATGGGGCTGATTGAGGAGGAAGAGGAGGAAGAAGATGGGAATGGTTTTCAGAAGTTGGGTGTTGAAGATGGAGTTGAGCCGGTTAGTCCTCTCATGTATCTTGCTACAGGGCTTGGGATGGATGGTGCTGGGTTTGGTGGTGGTCGTGTTGACTTTGCAGCTGCAGATTTTGATGAGAGTGGCGATGTGGAGAAGTATTATAGGAGGATGGTTAATGAAGATCCTTGCAACCCTCTGTTTCTGAGAAACTATGCTCAGCTTCTGCAGGTGAGCTTTATCCATACTTTCTCTGCTTTCTTCTACATTGGTCAGTCAGGTAGTGGGGCAGGAAGCCATCGAATGTAATAAAATCGAGCTCAATTATAACAACACCAATTCATAGGGCTATCAGTTGAATGGATTTGGGTTGAGAGGCTGCTTCTAGGATGGGGATCCTAGAAGAGTAACACCCAATTCCAGTTTCTCTAATGGAATAAAGGGAAAGTTTAACATCCCATTGACTGTATTTTCTGGGCTGCCAGCACTTAATTGAAGATATATGGGGAGATCAGCCTTCAAGTAATGATTGTACACTAGTCAATATTCTTGGTGGTTGTTTTCTCCTGAGTACCTTTCTCTGTGTATGCGTGTGTGAATAAAATGCTTAATTTGATTTGTTTGATGAGTAAGAATGAACCTTCCTCATATAACATATTCTAAATTTTCACTGATAGTCCAAAGGAGACCTTCAAAGAGCTGAGGAGTACTACTCACGTGCCACGCTAGCAGATCCTCAAGATGGAGAAATATTGATGCAATATGCTAAATTGATTTGGGATGTCCATCGTGACCAAGCTAGAGCTTTGAGTTACTTTGAACGTGCTGCCAAGGCTGCTTCTGAAGATAGGTGAATACTTTCTTCCCATTCTTCTTACATTTTTTAGAACAAGCTCTCATATGTTTGTCCCATTCACTGGGTTGGTTTGATTTCTATGCGGCATTATTCTATAATGATTTACTACAGATTGTTGGAAAGAAAACATTGTCTAGCCTTATCAACATGGCTCTAAGACATGTATCCAAAACATCTGAAAAGTTAACTGGTCTTTCACTTCTTGTTTCAGCCATGTTCTTGCAGCAAAAGCCAGTTTCCTCTGGGACATAGAGGATGAGGGGGAAGATGATACTGCAGAACAAGGACTTGTGGAGGTGCTTTTCCAAGAGTGGTGTCTTTTGTGAATGTTTAATTACAACATATATTGTTGGAAAGCCACTAACATTAATCTTTCATGAATCACATATTGACAAACAGGAAGGCCTGAGTGAATTTCACAACTTGGATCAGGAAGATGAAAACAAACCAGCAAGCCCTTCTTTGCATCCTGCAGCTGGTCTTGGAATTGATGTGGCAGCTTGTGGTAGTGTTGGTTGTGTTGATTTTAGTTCAATCAATGCCAGTGAGATCAGCAAAGTGGAGGAGCATTACAAGAAGATGGTTGAGGAAAATCCTTGCAACCCCTTGTTCCTAAGGAATTATGCTCAATTTTTGTTTCAGGTAAGATCTCCATATCCTGCCCTATCTTTTCTAATGCTTAGCTGATCATAGTTTATAAATGCTTATTTACAAAGAAGGTAAAATAAACCTACATGAGAAACCAATTCTTGAGTTTTAATGTAGAGATATCTCCATGATAAACCTACTTGACAAATCCTTTACCTTAAAATAGGCAGCTTTCTAAATGAGAATATTCTCCATGATAAAGAACCTTTGTCATAGATGATTGTTTAAAAAATGAGACTGTACCATCTATGGAGCTTCTCTTTCAATATTGCTGATTGAGTTCATAATTAAAGCAAACGTGCCAGATCATGTCAGTCCATTTGATGTATGTTGGATCATTCTTTTGTTTACTTGACTACACACACCTGTTTGAATGGCAGACAAAGGGAGAACTCCAGAAAGCCGAGGAATACTACTCTCGTGCTATACTAGCTGATCCTGGAGACGGTGAAATCATATCACAGTATGCTAAACTAGCATGGGAACTTCATCATGATCGAGATAAAGCCTTGTCTTATTTTAAGCAAGCAGTTCAAGCTACTCCAGGCGATAGGTACAAACTTTTACTTAATAAAAGCATATCAAATATGAAAAAGGAACAAAAATAAAAAATAAAAAAAAAGTCCCTACTGCAAACCAAAGTTATGGTCCTGTAAGGGTCACACTGCACACTTGGCACACTGAAGACATTCGTTTTTTTGCTAGAATCCATCATATATTGGATGATCATAGACATCTCTTCAGAGAAATCAATTAACTTGTGAATGCAACTGAGAATGGGGGGTTTGGTAATGTTGGAGGTTGGATCCATGTTCCCAGGGAAGTCTCCTCCCTACATTGGAACCCACTTCCCAAATGTAGGTGCATATCCCATATTAATCAGACTATGGACTCTCTTTAGCAGATTCTATATTATTCTTCTTGAGGAAGTTGTGAGCTTATATACCTACAATTCCTAATTATTTGGCCTATTTTCTGTGTTCAGTCATGTACTTGCAGCATATGCCCGTTTCCTCTGGGAAACAGATGAGGAGGAAGAGGAAAATAATGCATCGATGCAGGATCACATCCTGGTGTCCCTTTTCCATGAAGCCGCTACTTCTGCAAATGCCTAACTCGGCTGAACTAATATTCAACCACTAATGCCACATAAGTGCTAAAATTGGGAAAACCATTCCCTGCCCTCGGTCAGAAGACTGAAAACTATCTAGTAGTGTTTCAGGTTGTGCTTCTAACCTGTTCCAGATTTAATAAATAAAACATCTGTTCATACACAATCAGATATGGGTAGAAATTTCAGAAAGTGAAGAATGTAAGTTGTTTTTATGGGTTCCCCACACTGGGTGGGAGTATTTTATGAATAAAAGAAGTGATACTAGTAATTCAAAATCATGTATTTTCTTTTACAGGGTGGAATCAGATTAAGGTTTCTTGAGAGTGAGGGATGAAGTGCATTACATTCAAATAGGATGGGCATACATGTATGACTCTCATCAGGGTCTCTCTCATGTTGTGGAACTACCTAAGGAGGCATATTTTCAGTAGGTTTGAATGAGTAGAGTTAGAAATGCATAGTCCCATCATCATTTTGGTAGCTTCCAATTATTGCAAAAAAATGAAATGATAGATGAGATGCAGGGTGTTATGAACCTCAGCCCTCCTTCATGATTTGGTTCTTGGATGTTGAGTGCCAAGTCAGGTGGTTTCTTGGGTCTTACTTCTTAATAGGTGTCATGTGTAAGCTGTGCATTAAACATTTGCAGGCAAAGCTAGCCATTCCATGGGAGTGAACAAGCACCATTGAGGAGCTACATGAACCCACCCAATGAGCCACAACCTTTCAAACATATAAGACGGCACTCCACACTCATAAAAGAATTCTATCAATGGGAATCTTGCAATCCATCCAAACTTAGAAGCCCGGTCACGTGTGGGTTGTGTCCAGGGCCTACACAACCACATGGCCACTTGCCTTATAACACATGATTACCAAGTTGTGTTGTTATTGGCTAAGATGTCATCATGTTTACTTGCGTCCTAGCCTTGTATTATTAGCATACGAGTATTATGACAAGGGGAGCAGGAGTGCTCTGTGAAATTGCTTGGATTCTAATTTTCCAAAGTTAGCTGTTCTTTTCAGGGGAGAAGGCTATAATACTTCTGAGTTCCTGAAAACCTATGGCTTGCACTTAATTCCCTGCATCAATTGTTTTCAATTTCTACGTTTTGCTATAAATATAAGTCATTCCTCTTGTTATTGTTGCCTCATTCTTTACCTATTCTGTGCATGCACAAAACTTGAATGAGAGAGTCATCTCCTTGCAAGGTAACTATGATGGGGCCCCACCCAACTTGCCAACTAAAGGAGAAACTTCAGCTCTTCTGCTGGCCAGAGTTGCATCAACTGCTTCAGCCTTCTCACCTTTGAAATTTTGTTGGTTTAACTTCGAAAAGGCATGAGGATTAACTCCGAAGGGCTTTGATGATTCTGGGAAAATCTCCAACTGATAAATTGATAGCCCGCAAATCCAACTGATTTTTGCTGCTGCTGTTGTAATAGTTAATATGCTTTTGAAAGATCCATTGCACAATCTTAGGTGCTGGAGAACTGGATCACAAGGTTACCATTTCTGCGACCATGCTGACTCATGTGATGAGCCCCTGCTATTCGCGTACAGCACATTGTACTCTGATCCTCTGCAGAGTTAGCTTGCAATGCAACTTCAAATCAGCTATGAAACACCTCATGAAGCACACGAGAACAAAGTGAACCCCGGCTCTCGTGTTCGATCAAATCAAGGGGCACGCTGCAGCTGAGCTGTATAATCGAGCAAAAGGTAAGAGCGCGCTTTCCCAATAATTTGCATACAATTTGTATTAGGACTGGTTGGGCTCTCCAAAGTCCAACCTTTCATACAGGTTAAACTAATCCTAGCTTGATATATACACCCAAGAGAAGATTTCCTACATAGTGCCAATATACGATGTCCACAGTCTCCAAAGAATCACCATGGGTTGGGGGGTTGGGTTGTTATTGAGGCATGTTTCTTCTGGGAATTTCACAACTCAAAACTAGCTGGCTCAGGACCAAAAAACTTGAAATGTTAAACATTGAATTTAAAATTAGCATAAATAAAATTTATATATCCAACTCAGGACTTCATCAGACAGAACAGGACAATTATAAATTTGACCTCAGACATGGAAGGCTCAAAATTGCAAAAACATTCCCTCTTTAATTAGGAAAATAAAGCATTAAGAAAACCCCAAAAAAGATGTGTTGCCTCTTCCCAACGCATCTAACTGAAACATTGTAAAAATATCAATATTGAAGTTCATGGCAATAAAAGGTGAATGTGCTCAGATGAGGGAACTTGGCCCAAAAAACCCGGGAAGGTCTAAGTTGACAACTCTGATATGTTCAGACTGTCTCTTGATACTTGGTTCCCTGAGAATCCTCTGTCTTGTCGCGCACTAGGCCGATAGAAACCATTTCCTCTTGGTCTGTTATAGTCTCGCTCACCTCCATCTTGACCACTTCCTCTTGGTCTGTTATAGTCTCGGTCACCTCCATCTTGACCATTTCCCCTACCAAACGTCCGAGCACCATATCGCCCCCTTGGTGCCTCTGACTGGTAGCTCCCCCTGCCTCTTCCCCTTCCTGTTCAGGAAGAATCAATCAGAACAGAATTACAAGAAAGAGCGTTTGAAAGCAACATGGAAGAATCGGTGCCCTATGATGCTATATTAACTGAACAAAGGTCAAATATTTCAAGAGCCAATGTTGATATCATAGTAGGCATACCCACAGGGAGGAGCAAAGTTTACAGGAATATTTTATTACAGATTACCATTCTTCATCAGTCAGCGGCAAGTAATGTAGTAAAGAAAAACTATGCAAAATCTCACAGAAGAAAACAATCCAGATCTAGGAAAGTGCTGGGCTAGAATCTATCTTCCCTGATAGAATGATAAAAACCCAAAGATGGTATGTGCATACTTTTTGGTCTCATTTAGCATATCTTGCAAACAGTAAAGTGATTCAGATTCTGTGCAGATCTGTCTGCATATTTACATCATAATAAGCAATATGAATACAAAGTATGTCCCCCCAGAGTGAAGCGGCATGGTTTTGCCAAGATAAGATCACAACAAGCTGGCAGCAGGTCTAGAACACAGTCAAATTCTCCTCCACATCATGATTCTAATTTGAGAACTGTCTTGATCACCAGATATCATTGAGAAATATAGGAAGGATGGGTTTAATTTATTTTAGGCGCTATCGGATATTAGAAGAGATTCAAAAGGCTGGTGGAGAAAGAAATCCCTTCATGGAGTCGAATGGTACAGGAATATCACACAATTTAGTTAAGCAACCTTGGCTACTCCTGAGAAAATGCTCTCTGCTTTAGACTTAGATGAAGCTAGATAGGGATATAAAGCTACAGAATGAGGATGACTAAAGTATCTTATGCAATAGCAACCTTTAAACAAAAATTAGACTGATTTCCTGATGAGGCTGATCCAAGTATAAATATCAAAACATTTAAAACTAACAGGCTAAATAGTTTGTTGCAATGTCAAAAAGAACAGAACAAAATGATCTAACCAGCTTAAGTTTTTTGTATGGGCAGCATCCAGGATCCCTACTCAAAGAGCTCATCAATAAACATAATCTAGAATCCACCTTGAATTCTGCGCCATCCTTTTTTCTTTTGTGATAGAAATTTTACATTGGCTTAAAATTTGACTATCAATGCCAATGATACTCTTCAAGGCAGGGGTCAAACAAGTATGCACTAATGAGGACTTCATGGATATGAATTCCTGTAAAGCAAAATCTAATGGGTTTGAACCAGAGAAAAACTTTATCTAAAGGCTATATATGCTACAGTAGTGCCACCAGAATACATGATGAGATCATTATAACTTAAAATGATGCAACATTAAAAGGATACTCCTATCATTGAGACACTACATTAAATATAAAGAGAATTTAGGCAAACTTCATAGACATTGATAAAATTGAGGGGAATAAAGTACATACTTCCTCCTCGAGATAAGTTATTGCTGTTTGCTCTCCGTTCCTCAATGTGTACTTGTCGTCCAGCAATCTGTACGGTAGATGCCTATACAGAAATCAAGAGAACACAAGGCCAGTTTAATACAACAACCAAGCATGATCAAAGTACCATAGTAAATTAGTATCAAAAACATGAAACTTTTGTTGTAAAAGTTACTAAATCTCAAACTTGGAAGAATTAGTGCAGGAGAATAGCTATAGTTAAATGCCACCAGCAGAATAGATAATGTGAACTTGAGAATTGGATTCTGGGTGCAGAGGTCCTAGAACTGATTGGTTCAAAATTTTCATCCAAAACTGCTAAAAATCAGCAGAAACACATTTCCTGAAAATTTAAGTTTTCATCTGAAACCTATGCATACCATCAACACCAGCCAATATACCAATCAAGAATACCAAGGTGTCCACCACAACACTATAGTTTCAACCCTGTCAACAATAAAACAAACTCTGTACCAATTGCATCACATTATTAAAGTCAACAAATGTTCAAAGTTTGTTTGATAGGTAAAATAAAATATACCACCATAATACACATTTGTTGTGATGTAGCATGGAAGTATATTTGAGATGATTTCTCAAATTTTTAATTTTTTTTTCATTTTTTTTTTAAAGGTAAGTGCACATTATTTCATATGGATCAACAAGACATATCAATTTAGAAGTAAGTCTAATCTTTTGATTTTCATTCCCCTGAAAAATCCATTTTTTTAACTTCAAAAAAAATAATAATTCAAAACTGCATGATTTGAGACATGCTTGTGCAGTTAACAGTTAAGATACGGATCTATTGGGTGCCTAATACCCATTGCTGTGCATTTCTAGTTCTCCATTGTCAACAAGTGCAGTCTACTGTTTTGAACCACATTGTGTCTTTCAAGTTATTGCTTCAATTACTTTATCCTACTCTTTTCTATTTTATAAAGCTATTCAATTTTCTTTAGCCTTGTTAATCAGTAATCGTGTTTCTACCAAATCTAAGACCAAACCAATAATTTCAACCATGAACAATATAGTCAAGGAGCAAAATCATATGGGACAAGGACCTCAAACAATCAGACAATAACAAGGAGATCCACAAATAAGCAACATAAGATCTAATGCAAATTTAGACAGGGCTAGAAAGAAGAATGGTCATCCATTTATCTGTTGCTCTCCCCAACAGATAAAAATGATTTGTGACAGGAAGAAAATGATTTGTGACAGCAAGATATGTAAAGCCTAGTTAGTACATGGAAACATAATAATTACTTTGAAAATTAAATTATTAACAGAAATTTAGAAGTTAATGCGTTGCCCAGAAGTTCTCAGAGATGTATACAGACCTTGATTGCATTCTGAACACCAGAAATGTCTTCATATTCAACAAATGCATAGCAAACACCAATATTGTCCTGGTCATGTCATATGTATTAGTGTAGTTGCATTTCAGCAAAAATTCAAGCATAAAGTTTGAAAGAAGGAGAAGGGAATGCACCTTTCGGTTCCGAATTACCACACCATCAGGCTTGAGTCTACCAAAATTCTTAAATTCCTTAGCAATTTCAGAAGCAGATACAGTAGATGGCAAGTTTCTCACGTAGACAGACTTTATTTCACCTGAGGATATTCGTATGTAGGATCAAGGATCATATAGATGCTCCAAAACTATTGACTTAAAAGAATAAAATCAAGATCCAAGGGAAAGTGAATAAAATGTTTGTTCAACATAGCAAGAACTAACAATTTCAGAAGATGCATCAATCTAACCAAAATTAAGATACATATTGTTGGATTTAACAAAACTATCGCTCCCTGAAAAATAACAGCAACACATGATAAAAAAAAGTGAATGAAAATTAACCTTCATCTTCTACTCCTGAAACCTCCTCTGCTACCTCTGATGCAGGCTTTTCAAACATAACCGATGATGCAACTGATTGTTCATTACTGGGCTGCGGCATATGATGCCATTCTGAAGCAGGTGGCATGCTCTTGTTATTATATGACTGAGGAGAGACTGATGGCACAGATTGTCCTTTAGCAACCCTCAACTATAAATAAAATCAGGCAGGAAAAAAAAAATCACTTCCAATTAAATAAATGACTCACTCAGTGTGTGTGTGCCCATGTGAACCAATAGAACTAAAAGAATTAATCCATACAATGGAAGCATAAGTGTGTTTTTGAGGCTCTCCAACAGGTTCATCAACAGGAGCAGGGGGGAGGTCTTGTAAAGTGTTCATCACATTCTGAAGCGAACCATTTGAATCCTCCCCAGAATTGTCCTCCGGAATGTTGTCAGTCTCAGTGACTTGCTGCAACCGTTGCTCTGGAAAACTGTATCTGTCAACTGGACCATTCTCCATGACATTCACAGGAGCCACAAACTCCCTTGCTTGGATCTCTCCACCCAGCATGTAGTTGGATACTGTGAAAGTCATTATTTTGTATCACACTATCAGGACAAAGAACATATATATAAATACTATCACCTGAATTTTTCAAAAATTGACCATCCATACAATTTTCCAACAAGAAATAATTTATTATTTATAACTTCTAAAGAAGTAGGTTTCTGAGAGCAAGAGCTAATTTCAATATCAGATTTTAAGCACACATGAATGTGTTTCCAATTTTATGCTAAATTCCAGTCATATCTTGTATTCCTGACCAGAAGAGCAAAAACTACGTCAAACTATGTTCATTGCTGATAATAATTTTTGAAGTCCATTAATATAGAATCCATTCTCTTCATGCCTATCAGGGGAAAAAAAAAAGTTCCATTCTTTTGATTGAATTTTGAAATTGCATGTCAATACACAGATTCCATGGCAACATATTGGTCATTTATACATCTGAAAATACATTAATGGACAATTTGATGTTTACAGAACTGTTAATATTATGCACAGCGATAATGGGAATTGCAGCCATAGAAATTCAGGTACAATCATAATACCTGGCTCTGGAATAGTGTTAGAAGCATTCAACCTGGAATCAAGACTGCTCTGAGCTAGTAAAGCTGCCGGATGCTGCTGAATCAGATCCTCATCAATGAAGTGAAGAATATCATTAAGAACAAAAAAGCCTTTCTCCTGAGGTGCAAGGAAAAAAGTTTGCACAAATTTCCTTCTGCCACTGAAATCCTTAATTTGGACAGAACCTGAAACCACCACAAGAACACCTCCATTCCAAGATTCCAGGGAATGTGCTGTCTTGATTTCAATGCCAGTGTAATTGAGTGACATGATAAGTGTATGGATTTGCTGTGAAAAGAAAAACAGGGCAAAAGACGAACCCAAGAGGCTTATCAATTGAATATACACAAATATTATAGTTTAGCTAATTTAAAATCCAGAACATGGCAGGAGCAAAAATGAAATGAACCCATGCAATGAAAGCATTATAAAACCAGAATAATACAAGTTTAAAACAAAACAAGAAACAAATACAAAGTGTGTTCTTTTAAAGCATGCATAATGATAAGAAGTGATGTGAAATTGCTACAGACAACTAGAACGAAGTAGATATGATAAGTTATATCAAGATTGGTTGACTACGAATTAGTTACTAGTTCACTGGCATCAAAGAATTAAGGACAATCACTTTCAAAGTGGGCACTTATTATGCTTAACCTGCAAATGTGTTAGCAATGCACACATGCTTTGGGATAAGTTCAGATACTTTCTTTTAAATTAAATAAGAATGAAGGTAACCCTTCATTATAAAGCAACATGGCAGAGCTGCTTCAAAGAGTAAAAACAGGCCTTCCTCTAGTGTAGTAGATTCATAATTAGCATTTCATTTCATATTGCTCAAAATTATTGTTCTTTTCCTGCCATGGATTCAAAATGAAGCATCACCATTTGGTTAAGAACTTAGACAAGTGTTTGCAACATAAGTCATATTAAGAGCCTATCATTTCTTTTTAAAGCCTTTGAAAAACATAGGCCATGTATGAAAGTAACAACTATAAAAATAGATGCTTTCCATTCACAGATAAACTATGGCTGCTGCTCAGGAAAAAACTTGTTAACTAATCCTCCAAACAAGGTGCCACCACACTCGCAATCCTCAAATGTACATGATTTGTGGCATATTCTTCTCCATTCTTTGCTACATCAAAGGTGTGATAGCGAGTAGGTTTCACCAAACTCTTACTGCTTCACCTCCAACATAAAAAAGGCATGTGCACACTCACAAACACCTACGCTTACTTTGAAACTATGGATAATGGGGTCAGAACTTTGGGTGACAATGAGACATTTTAGTCATCAAACCTTGAAACACAGAGAATAGTCATTATCTTATTTTGGCTTCTTCATATGGATATATGTTCCTTACTGGACATACACTTCTTATACAGTATTTAATGAACACTATATATCAACACATTCAATATAAACATAAAAAGCTTCCCAAGATTCTAATGAATCCCTAAACCTGCAAATCTTTCACTCTTTAGCCTTTTGGTTATCCAGGGGCAACGATAACTGACGAGAAATAAGTTTATTCATGTAGGCACCAAGCATGTGAGTTTGAAAGCAGGGATAGATTTTATTCCCTGGCACTCACGAGTTGTTTAGATCAATATCATGGCAGAACTCATATGCAATTATAAAGAAAAGCTCCACAACAAGAAGACAAAAAACAGAAATAGCAACAGACAGCCTTAGCTGACAACTTTATATCAATAATAATAAGATTATATATATATATATATATATATGAAAAAAAAAAAAAGAGAAGTCTTGAAGAAGTCTAAAAAAGAGCAAGACTCCAAACCCATTACAGATTTAAAAAAAGCAAGGTGGGTTGGGTGTGGCCCCCTTGCCCCCATCGCGATCCTTGCCTCTATCTCACACATGTAAAAATAAGCATTTTCACAAGTATTTTTATTAAATATATTTAATAATATACAAACATAGAAAAAGAAATGAATATCATGGCCTAATCTGTATTATTATTAAATTTTATAATTTGTTTTCTAAGTTATTGATACAAATTATTGATTGAGCTTTTATTTTTTATTAAATTATCATTTTCAATCAACAAAAAATTATTTATGAAAAGACAACTATATAATATATGTATTTGAAAATATTCAATTTTTTATTTATTTAATATTTTAATTAGAGTAATAATTAATATTTATAAGACGCTTTAATATTAGAAAACGTGTTATATTTAAAAAAGATATTCAAGATTAAGTGAATGATTAATATAATATGATATTAATGAGCGTCTATTTCGATTTACTTCTTGTTTTCCATTTTTTAAATTAGAAAATAGTACTGACTTTTATATAAGATATTAGAAATTTTTATATGTTGACATTGAAAAGATGAAATCCATTCTTGGGTCATGGTACTATACCATCACATTGGACCTAAACACTCCTATGGAGGTTTATCAAATTTAAAAAAATTTAACACTGATTTTTAAATATTTAAGATAAATCTATATTGTTTGAACAAGAAATTCTACTTTCTTCATAGAATTTATTACTACATTCTACTTTTAAAAAGAGAAAATAAGAAATGTATCCAATTGGACATTGAGGTTTTTAATTTTTCTAAATGATTCTTTTCAATGGATTAGAACAAAAACTTATTTATGAAAAGGCAGCAATATATAGTATTTGCATTTGAAAAATATTTTTTATTTGATATTTGAATTAGATTAATAATTAATATTTGTAAAACTTTTTAACGTTAATAATTAAAAAGATATTCAAAATCAATAGAATATATAAGATTAAATTAATTTATTTATTATTTATTTCTTAAAATAAAGAAAAATTAACATATTAAAGAAAGGTATTATCCTAGTGTAAATTATCACATCTTTAAAAATTAATAGAGAGGTTTTTATTTCTAAGTGATCATTGAATTTATTATGACTGATGATACTTCTCATTACAATGAGATGGATTATCATTTTAATTAGATTAAAATGTGATGTTATCCGTGAAATGTACTTTTTAAAATGAGAAAATATAACAACAATAACCAAAAAAATTAATGAGTCATTTTATTTTTATTTTTATAGGTAAAGTAATTTCATTAAAGGCCAAAAGCCAAAGGAGAGAGTATATACGGAGTATACCAAGATACAAAGAAGTAAAACACTAAAGGGCAAACAAGCCTCACCCTTACTTGGTGGCTAGCCAATCTACAAAATCTATCAAAGAGAAAGCGTGTTCCTTTATATACACCCTAGCCCAATTCACAAAAGTGTACAAAAAAATGGACTTAATATCTTGGTCGTTCCTCTCAATATCATCGAAGGCCCTCCTATTCCTTTCTTTCCAAATGGTCCACATCAAGCAAAGGGGGGCTGCTCTCCAAGCTTTCTCCCTTTTCTTGCCCACAAAAGAACCATGTCAACCCAGGAGGTTCCTTTTCACAGAGGAGTGCATCACCCATTGCACCCCAAAGAGGGAGAGAATCAAAAGCCATAACATTCTGGTCTTTTCACAAAACAAAAGAAAGTGATCTATGGTTTCCTCCTCATTTTTACACAAAAAGCACCTGTTGGGAATGCTCCAACCAAATCTCTTCAGACGGTCAGTGGTGAGCAGCCTACTCCAAGCCGCCTCCCAACCAAAGAAGCTAGCTCTAATTGGGACCCAAGGCGTCCAAATAGTTCTGGCCGGGAAAGGGGTTTTGATGCCCCTTGAGAGAGAGCTATAAAATGATTTAACTGAAAAGGTTCCATTCTTGTTCTCTTTCCACCGGAGCGAATCATCCACACCTCTTCTAATGGTCATAGGGAGGAGCTTGCCTAACAAGCTTTCAACTTCTCCCACCTCCCAATCATTAAGGTGTCTATTAAAACGAGGCCCCCAACTACCCCCAACTCCGTCTTCCTCCCAAGCCTCAACAACCCAGCTATCTTTGTTGACGGAGAGATTAAACAAGGTAGGGAAAGCTTCTTCCAAAAATTGGTTTTCACACCACAAGTCTTTCCAAAACTTCACTCTAGTGCCATCCCCTACAATGAAGCGGGAGTGAGAACGGAAGCTCTCCCAACCATTTCTGATGGCCTTCCAAACCCCCACCCCATAACGATCTCTTACACCTTTGGAGCACCATCCCCCATCTTGAAGGTCATACTTACTAAAGATAATTTGCTTCCATAGGGACTCATTCTCATTAGCAAATCTCCACAACCACTTCCTAAGAAGGGCCTTGTTAAAAATAGCTAGATTGCGAATGCCCAAGCCTCCATCCTCTTTAGCAGCACAGATAACCTTCCAACTTACTAAGTAGGGCTTGTTCTCTAAGGCACCACCGCCCCATAAGAAATCCCTTTGGATCTTTTCAAGCCTTGCACACACCCTCTTAGGGATCACAAATAGGGAAAGGAAGTAGGTTGGGAAGCTGGAGAGGGTGCTTTTTAACAAGGTAAGACAGCCACCTTTAGAGAGGTATTACCTTTTCCAGAGAGACAAACTTTTCCTGAACCTTTCTTCCACTGTATCCCACACCCTGGTGGATTTGTAGGGGGCTCCAAGGGGAGACCCAAATAGGTGGTAGGAAGACTCCCTATCTTACATCCCAGTACCAAGGCGAGAGTCTCCATAGGAATGTCTTCCCCCATTGGAAACGCCTCAGTTTTGCTCAGATTGACTTTTAATCCTGAAATCGCCTCAAACCACATGAAGGTCCAACTAAGATATTGCAGCTGATCTGCTTCGACGTCATAGAAGATCAAGGTGTCATCGGCAAACAAGAGATGGGACACGATCAGTCCCTCTCTTCCTCTTCCTCCCACTCTGAAGCCAGAAATAAAGCCCCCATTTCTTGCACAAGACAACAGTTGGCTAAGGGCTTCCATGGCAAAAAGGAAGAGATAAGGGGAAAGGGGGTCCCCCTATCTCAAACCCCTAGAGCTACGAAAGAAGCCCGAAGGGCTCCCGTTGATGAGGATCGAGAAGGTTGCCGTAGAGCAGCACCATTTCATCCAATTAATCCATCTATGCCCAAATCCCATCTTGGACATCACCTCCATGAGAAAGTCCCAATTGACATGGTCAAAAGCTTTCTCGATGTCCATCTTAAGGAGGAGACCCGGCTTGTTGTCTTTCAATCTAGAATCAAGGGTTTCGTTAGCAATAAGAACGGCGTCCAGAATCTGTCTCCCTTGGACGAAAGCTTGCTGAGAATCAGAAATCACCTCCCCCATCACTGATTTCAACCTATTTGCTAGGACTTTGGCCAACAGTTTGTACACACTTCCTACCAGGCTGATTGGTCTTAAATCTCTTAAGTCTTCAGCCCCCTCCTTTTTGGGAATGAGCAAGAGGAACGTGGAGTTTAAGCTTCTCTGGAAGGTTCCATGGAGGTAAAATTCCCTGAAGAGACCCAAAATTTCTGGTTTAACAACATCCCAACAAAACAACCAGAATGCCATTGTGAAGCTGTCCGGGCCTGGGGCTTTGTCCCCACAGCAGCTGCTAAGGGCTGCAAAGATTTCTTCCTCAGAGAACATAACTTCCAGGCTGCTGGCCACTCCTTCTCCCAGCTCCTTGAAATTAAGGTCATTGATACTAGGCCTCCAATCCCCAGATTCTGAGATGAAGGACCGGTAGGTTCAGCAAACACTATCTTTTATATCTTCAATGGAAGAGAGAGTCACCCCATTCACTCTAATTTTAGACAGGAAGTTCCTCCTTGCCCTAGCATTGGCCATTTTGTGGAAATATTTGGTATTTTTGTCGCCTTCTCTTAACCAGATTTCTCTTGACTTCTGCCTCCAAGAAGTTTCTTCCAGAAGGGCCCATTTCTTATAGTCCTCAAGAGCCAGATTTTTAGCCTTCATATCTCCAAGATTAAGAGGGTTCTCCTTCTCCTTGGCTTCCCAACACTGCAGGTAGGCGAAGGCCTCTGCTCTATTGGAAGGGACGTTGCCTACCACCTCCTTGTTCCAGATTTTCAGGTCCTTCTTAAGCGCTTTGAGTTTCTCAGCAATGCAGTGGCTGCTATAGCCTTCGACAGAATACCCATTCCACCAGCTTCTTACTAGGTCTTTGAATCCATCTATTTTCAACCACATATTTTCAAAACGGAAGGGGTTTTTTCTTGAAGAGAAACCTCCAACTTCTAGGACTATGGGGCTGTGATCGGAGACCATACAAGGTAGAGTTGATTGTGTGATGGCTGAAAAGTGGTCCTCCCATTGATCCGAAATCAGGAAACGGTCTAACCTAGAGGCAGCTTGAGAGTTCAAACCCCCTATCCAAGTGAAAGGACCTCCGGTCAGTGGAGAATCCCTTGGCCCCGGCTCCCCTATCACCTCTGAAAATCTCCTCATTTCAATTGTGAGGCTAGGGGCATTCCTTCTTTCCTCTGGGAATCTTACAGAGTTAAAGTCCCCTCCTACGCACCAAGGGTCATCGCAGAGGCCACGAATGGCTCCAAGCTCTTCCCAAAAATCTTCCTTTGCGCTACCAATCACTGGCCCGTACACTCCAGAGAAAATCCAAGAGAAGCCATCAGCGCAATTTCTAAATCGAACAAAGATGGAGTACCCCCCGTTTTCAACCTCCAAATTCTCCAGGACTATATTATCCCAGAAGAGAAGGAGGCCTCCTGCCGCACCCCTAGAGTCCACTGACGCCCAATTAAGAAATCTTCCTACACCCACACTTTTTACCATTTGCAGAGACATTTCTTTCACCTTCGTCTCTAAGAGGCAAACCAAATCTGGTTTTTGATTCCTCACCACTCCCTTGATTAGCTTTCTTTTCTCAAAATCATTAAGCCCACGGACATTCCAACAGAGAATTTTGATTCTCATTAATCAACTGGAATCAAAACCCTGGAGCTCTGGCCTGATTTTTTGGTTATCCCTGATGTCCCCCCATAGCTGACAGAGCATTCCAATCTTTTTAACTCTCTTTCGAAGCGGGTGGTGCAAGATTTTTTCTTTTTCCTTCTCTTGCTAATGAGTCATTCTTTGAACCCAATTAGTAATTAACATAAATTAATAAGTAATTCTTTTTTAAAAAGTTTTATTCTTACTAAATAATAACAAGATCATCATTTCAATTAAATTAAAATGAAGCATAATCTATTAAAACTACTTTTAAAAATGAGAAAATATAATAATAATAATAATAATAATAATAATGATGATGATGATGATGATGATGAAAAAAATTAATGAATCATTGGTGCTTGAGGTTTATGAGGACTTCATTTAAAGAGTTTTTTGTGTGAAAAAATAGGATTCATATTTTATTGTTTTGTTAATTGCAACGAGTTCAGGTCCTTGCCTTAGGTTTGTTTAATTTTCCCCATCCCTAACCTTAACCAATATTATCATGCCCCACCCCCGCCTCATTAAAGGCGGATCCACACAAGGACTTGACCCATATTATCATTCATGTATACATGTATGTATGTCCTTACCCTAGGTTTGTTTAATTTTCCCCATCCCTATTCTCAACCCATATTATCATGGTCCATCCCCAACCCACCCCATTAAGAGTGAATCCCAGTAGGGACCTTTATTAGTCATCCCTAAACCCTATAGGAGCTCTAGACCATTATAACAATGATTAACAAAGAACTTTTTCACCCTTTTATCCCAAAAATACTCATCTTTAAATACCACCTTTCCTTTCTTTACACAAGCACCATAATAGACAAATCAAAGCCAATCTCCAAACTTTTTTCCTTTTCTCCAAGCCCCTCACATGCCAACTTAGAAGGAGACCTCTAACCAACCCAAGAAAAACCAACTAAAACCCAAAAATTGTAAATGAAAAATCTCACAACAACCTAGAATTGTTAAATGCGGTAAATTTGGTGAGGGGTTTGGGGATTGAAGGGAAGGGTATGAATTGGGCTACTAATAGCAATTAGGAAAGGTTGGGAGGTAATCCAAACTAGATCTAGTTTTGCAATGGGTGATGGTAGGAGATTGAGGTTTAAACATTATTTGTGATGCAATAAAGAATCTTTAAGAGAATCTTTTCCCACTTTGTTTTTATTGCAACATCAAAAGATGCTTAGACAATTGATGCCTAGGAGGTTGAGGGATATGATGGGTATTGGAATCCTTATTTTGTAAGGAACTTCCATGACTTGAAGTTGGCCATTGCCAAGGCTTTTCTCGAGCAAATTCAAGTAGTGGTAGTGTCTAAGGCTTGTGTGGATAGATTGGTGTAGAAAGGCTCAAAGAATAGAAATATCTTTGTAAAATCTTTTTATAACTCCTTGGAAACTAGTGGTAGAGTTGCTTTCCTGGAAAAAGAAATATGGAACTTGATAACCCCACAAAAGTGTGTGTGAGCATGCACTCGTTTGTTTTTGTTTTTTTTTTTTTCCTTTTTTTCTTTTTTTTTTTTGGTGGCATAGGAGATAGTTTGGGAGAAGATCTTAACAATGGATAATCTAAGGAGGAGAAGAAGGGCCTCTAACTAACTAGTGCTATATGTGTAGAAACAATAAACAATCAATCACGTCCTTTTTCATTGTGGCATAGAAGGAAGTTTATGGCAAATAGTCTTTATAGTTTTTGGAGTCACTTGGATGTTGCCAATGTCAATAAAAAGTTAATGGGGTGGCATAGGAATGTTGTTGGATATAAAAGAAGTATAGAGAATGACCCCTCTTTGTTTGTTTTAGAACATTTGGCTAGAGCAAGACCATAGGACCTTTTAGGGATGGAGCATTTGATACAAGTTTTGAAAGATGTTTTTATCCATTTTTTGTTTATGTAGTCAAGAGGCTCCTTGGTAGCTGATTGTTCTTCTTTGTTTTACTTCATTAATTGTATAGGGTCCCATTAGCTTTTTTGTTTACCATTTTGGCCTTTGACATCATTTGTATACTCTTGTGTACTAGGGATGTCCCCCCCCCCCCCCCCTTCTTTTTGATTGGCGCTCGTCAATACATACATACTCATTATTTGCCCATAGGCAAAAATAAAACAATGAATAAGAATGTAGTTTGATGTCTCCTCAGCCATCATAAATAAACTGCACCTATTAACCAAGGACCAACTTTTTTATCAACTAGTTAATAATAAGAATCTTCTATCCTCCCACACAAAGAAACAAGCCCTCAAAGGTGCACTAGAACCCCATAACTCCTTGGTATGAAAAACATTCACTCTTGCCATTTATAAAAAAAAATGCAATGAGATTTAACTGAAAAGGGCCACTCCTTTGCTTCCCTCCAAAGCATCATGTCCACCCTCATCCCTAGCACTCCCATTGAATGAATGCAATCCATAAAATGACCTTCATCTCTAGCTCCCAATCCTGAAAGGGCCTACCTAAAAATAGAGGTTCCAGTGACTTTGGTCTCCACCCACCACACATATGTCCACTCTTGCATTCTTGACCACCGGAAGACTATAAAGAGGTGAAAAAGCTTCCTTTAGAAAGCAATTCCCAATCCACTTATCAAGCCAAAACCTGGCCTAAAACCATTCTCCACCAATGTTGATTGTTGTATGCATAGAAGAGTGCAACAATCTATTAAAAGAATTTAACAGTCCAATTAATGAGACATTATTATAGTGTAATTACACCAACATTCTAAATCATCCTATTTACTTTTGCTATGCACTAAACATTTCAACTCAGTGACTTATCAAAGACTTAAATCCCACCTAATGCATTAAGGATCTAAAACAAAAAATTAAAAACTATTAATTTTCAAAGAATTCTAGAAAAACAAAGCAATAAATAAGTGAATGTGCCAACAACTAAAATTCGTGTCTACTTCTTCATTACCTAGCAATAACAGTAAGCAAATCCATACCCATTGTTTCATTACACGGAAATTTTTCCACATTCTATATCACCCCATTTACTCTCGATACAAGCTTATTGTTCCAACTAACCACCCAATCAACCCCATAAATCCCAATTGATATAGTGATAACCTGAAAAATAAAATTAATAAAAATAAATGCCTAAAGAATCCCACACTACTCGAATAAGCTAACAAAAACTTAACATAAAATCTGAACAAAACATTAAAATCAATCAAAATACAAAAACAAACCAATACAGTGATAACCCAATTAATAACCATGGATGCCTAGCGAATCCCATATTATTCAAATGAGCTCACCAAATATTGGATGAAAAACTTAAGATTATAACAAAACATTAAAATCAATCAACACACAAAAACTAAACAATACATTGACAAACCAACCAAGATAATGATACATTAACACATTATTCAAATAAGCTGGCAAAAGCTTAGATAAATAACATAAATCCTAACAAAATATTAAAATCAATCAAAATAGAAAACTCAATTACAAAAACAGGGCATCTAAAACAACACCAACTCAATCCCAATTTTACATCATATAATTCATCAAAAAAACTGACATGGCAAAATCAAGTCCCAAAATTTTTCATTCTGGAAAAATCATCAAAACCAATACCCTATACATACAACCATTTCAATAGACACAAAATTCAGAAGAATTACCAGCATTGCCGAAGCAGTCTCTCTGGTGTTGCCGTCAACGCGAAGCACAGTGCTGGCATCAGAGTAGAACTGGTGAACAAAGTCTGGCTGTTGCTGAAGAACCTGGTAGTACTGCCCCACGAAGTATGCCCCAACCTGAAACACCATAACCCCAAAATTTCAGTCAAAAAAAAAAAAGAGAGAGAGAGAGAAAGGAAAAAAAAAAAAAACAGAAATTACCTGAGCAGCAGTGACATGAAAGGGGAACGGAGTCGCCATTACGAACCCAGCTCGACACCGTAAACCCTAAAAATGTCAATCAAAACCCTAGATCTGAAACCCCAAACCCTAATCAGATTATAGAGCTCGTAGACAAAGCTGGGATTTTAATTTTGCTAGTTGGTATTCAAAGAAAGTGATCCGAGATTTGATATTTATAAATAGAAATAAATATATAAATATATGGAATAACAGTGAGAGATAAAAGGGAATCTAGAGAGAGAAAATGGAGAAACCTATGGGATGGATAGATTTGTGTTCCGCTATTCTCCACTGCCTTCCATTTTTTCTTATTTTTTTATTTTTTTATTTTTCATTTTTTAGGCTTCTTTTTGTAACGCCTGTGCCTGTCTTAGCTATCATCAGATTCGGGCGCACTTTAAGAGGCTACAGGACGCGTCCCCGTCATGTTATTGCTAATGTGCGCTCATGGTGTAGAGTTTCTCTTTCTGTCTCATTATTCTCTTCCCTTATTTAATTTTTTTCTTTATTTATAATAATGCACGTGGTTTGATGGGACAATTTTTGGGTATTATTACAGTGGTCAAAGTCATAATTTCATCGATTAATAATTTTTTTAAAATAAATTGCATAAATAAAATTAGGTGGAAATTTGTCTAGAGCATCTTTGAAGACTGGAAACAGTTTTTTATTATTCAAAACAAAAAAAATATAGAAAATATATTTAATAATTAAAAATTATTTTATATTTCCTATTTAAAGAAAAAAAAGATATTTTCAAATAATATCTTTTAATTGTTTTATATATTATTTTAAAAAGTAATTATATAAAAATATGAAATAATTAAAAATAAAATATTATATAAAAAATTAAATATATTTTAAAATATTAAAAATAAATTAAAAATATTTTAAGTTTTCAAATAGACTTTTGTTCTATAAAAATCAGATAACAGTTTTTAAAATTATTCTCAAAAACTATTTTTTATAATTATTTATGAAAATAGTTATCAAACAAACTCTAATTTACTTTTTAATGTTATTATAAGGAAATAATATTAAACTTAATTATTTCTATCATCATTTCATTACATTTAAATTATTAGAAAATAAATTCATACAAAGAATATTTACGGAGAATTACCATTAAGGGTAGGCTGGGAGAAAAAATTACCGTGAATGATGGGTATATTTGATAATTATTGTGAATGATAGGATAAAATTATGATAATTCCTCCAAATGCCTTATTTTGTTTAAATGTCAAGACTACCCTTAATAAGTGAAAAGTAATAGCAAAGTGAAAAGTAACAGCAAAGTGAAAAGAGTTTTCTTTAACCTACCTCCAACTTGTCGATGGTGTTGTAGAAGAAAAAATGGAAAAGGGAAAAAGGAAAAAGGTCCAACACTTCAGGTCATAATCTGAAATTGTTTACACAAAATTTGTGTTTTTTTTTTTTGTGAATCTAGTAAGAAATCCATTAAAGGTGAGTTTTTTTTTTTTAATGCCAAAAAAAAAAATAAGTTTATGGAAAAAATAAATAATTAAAAATCAGATTGAAGGAACGAAAAGTTAATAATTTTAACAATGTAGATGTAAGATATTAGATGTGAAATATTGAATGAGGTTTTGAGAAAGAAATTACATTTTTTGTATAAAATGTTATTTAAATTTATTATTTTGATTTTTTTTTATATTATTTTAGTCATATTGAAGATGTGTTTTTATTTTTAATTTATTTTTCGAGTTGTTTGATATGATTATTATTGATTTCCATTGAAAAGGTTTGCACTTTAGTTTTGTTGTTGAGACTTGTTTGACATGGCAGAAAAAAAAATTTTCTCAGTTATTTCTTGGTTGTTTGAAACCACTTTATTTGGGTATTTATGAACATATTTGAATTTTCATTGAAAACTCAAAATTGTAATCAATTGAGACATATTTTGTATAATAAAGAACAATATTTGTTGTATATTAGACATATATATGCCAAAAAAACCCACAACTGCCCAGTTTCATAAGAAATTTAAAATTTTAAAAATTTTATCTTATCGTAATGTATCGTAATGTTATTATATTTATATTGTAATTGTAGTGTATTTTTATTGTACATTTATATTTTTATATAAAAAAAACCCACAATTGCCCAGTTTCATAAAAAATTTCAAATTTTCAAAATTTTACCTTATCATAATGTATTGTAATGTTATTGTATTTATATTGTAATTGTAATGTATTTTTATTGTACATTTATATTTTTATATAAAAAATTAATTTTATAGATTTTTTTTATATGTTTGGATTACCATCAACAGCTTTATGTATTGAAATTACAATAATGTATCTTTATTGTCTTTTTATAATTTTGGCTTGCAAGGATGCTTTATGATAAAAATACAACATGATAGCCTAGAAACGCTAGTTCAGTAAAAAACAAATTCAATATTTTGTCATTTTGGTACATTGTAATGTATCGTAATGTTAATATTTTTTCATTGTAACTATATTGTATTTGTATTGTACTTATACTTTATAATTGTCGGGAAAGAAATGTACTTCTCAATTGGTAAATGGACTTGAGAAATTCGGGGTAAATTGGTCTAATAAAAATATGAGGCCTTCATAAAGATTATCAAATCTACCCACCCTTTTCAGTAATTTTTTTTCCCAGCCTACCCTTAAGGGTAATCCTCCCAAATATTTATACAAAATAAATTCAATATCACATTATTATATTTTTATATTTATCAAGTCAGAAGGGTATAATGGGGTTTTTTTTTCCTTTTTTCTTTTTTTTTTTTTTGAAAAAAAAATCAAACTTCTATTAGTAAGATATCAAATATATTACCAAAAAAAAAATTATTATTTATGGTACTAAAGTATTACAATAATGTTTGTTTTGAAAAATAGGAATAATAATTATTGATAGGGTTTTAACAAGGCCATTAAGCAAATGAATGATAAAGATTTTGCACTTTTCTCAAATTGAAATAATCTTTTTTAAAATGTAAATAACCAATTCATAAATATTATTCCTTTTTACTTAATTTAAGTTTTAGAGGGTGGCCCTCTGCTTTTTGGAAACAAATGATATGACCATTATAATAATTACCTTAAATTTAAATTTAAAAGGTGCTTCACTTTCTATGATACTAGACATCAATGGAATGGATAGCTAATTATTTGCATGATAAATATATGATGTTGAGAATAAAAATTCTATCTTTTTATATACAATTGTGAGTTCTTTTAATCTTGGTTTATATCAAGGGAATGTTTTATATTTTAGGTATGTATGTCTTTACTTTATTATATTACTTTAAATATTTCATTATGGTATTTTTTGTATCTATGTTTTTCTTATGTATTTATTTTTACCTATACATTGATTTAACTTAATGTTTGATTTGTGATTTATGATGCTACCTATTTTATGGTACCTTCTCCATGGTAACTTGACCTCGAACTAAACACGTTTTTTTTCAAATAAAAAGTTACCTTTAATACTTTATTTCTGATTTTGTTTTATTTTTTTAAAAATAAAATAAAATAAATGATGCTTCTGAACCCTAGCTTTCCAAACTATATTTTCCTTACATAACTAATCGATCGATCCTTTCAAAAATGTTTCTTGATCTGCCTCCTGCTTACTGCTCCTTTATGGCATGCAACTATTCCTCTATGATAGAAGTGGGGAGGCTCCTTCAATAGCTAAGGTTGTCTTGGTGCAGACCACTTCCAACAGGTTAGTTAAGAAGATCCCCACATACAATGCCAATTATTGGAACCAGTTCTCACTACTCCCTTATAACTGTCAGAAGGACACCCATAAAAAATAAAAAAAAAAAATAAAAAAATGGAGATTGTCTCAACATTAAGAGAATGATGAGCTGCACAAGGCTCAGGACTCAAGCAGATGGCTATGGCTTGTGGCTCAAGTACATTTTGTGACATTAGCTCGTACAACTTGGCATGCATGTGTTGATTTTCGTGCAATGATATTATGGTGAAAAGTAGAGAAAACGAAAGAAAAAACAGATAGATTTAATGTGGTTCAATAGATTGCCTAAGTACTAAGCCTTAAATAATGAAATTCCAAAAATACACCTGAACTGTACCGCAGGAGGGCAATGCCCAACCTATCGTTCGCCTACAATAATAAAAATACAAGCTTGACAAATGCTGGAGCGACACTTCGCTTCGGCATTTGTCCATTTTTCTCCATATGTCTTTCACTCAATATGAGCCACATACTACAACAATGTGTTACCCTCATGGCTATATGGAAATCGAATCCTATGACAAGTGAACGTGCTCTTCCACTCTGCTTAATACCAATTAAAAGTCATATAACACTGCAAAATTTGCATAAGAATTAATAATAAAAGTATAAACTTTTTTGGGCAAAGCTCATCAACTTCATTTGTTTAAGGCCTCAATGTATACTAGCAAATGTTACCAAGGGATTGAATAAACCCAGACGTCATGGAAAAGTGTGTTTAAGAACAAATTGATGGTGAAGATAAATAAACTCATTACCACCATTAGCATAAGAAAGCGATTAATTTTCTTAAAAAAAACAAGTTCTACTCAAAAGAAAAAAGGAAAGTGGGAATGAGTTATAGACGCAAGAAGAGACCAAAGAAAATTCCTAGTTACTCAAGTGGCTGCATTTGTGATGGCTAAAAGAATATCTTTCTCTCTTCATAGTGATTCACAGTGACTTCAACTCTTCCCAAATTTACACTGGACTTTCCATCTCATGATCGTCTTCCTTGAGCTAAACTAATACGAATTGCCCGTCCTTCTAGTTCCTGAAGAACCAACAGAAAAAAGAAAGAACAATTAGTTAAGTAGTCATTAAATTGGCATGCAAATGCATTTAAGCATGTGATCACACAAAAGGATGAGGGCATGGAGAAAGGGGTGGGGCTCAGATTTGGGTAATACCACTCCGTTAAGAGATTCAAGAGCAGTATCCATCTCAGCTTTTGTTGAATAGCATACAAAACCGTAGCCACGGGACCTTCCTGTCTCTCCATCATACAAAACCCTTGCTCCAATCACATTGCCATATTCTTGAAAAACTTGGTTTAGGCTTTCAGATGTGACTGACCAGGATAAATTTCCAACAAAAAGCTTGTATTCAGTTTCTGGATATAATGGAAGTTTAGGTTTAGGCTTGTCTGAAAAATTCACCCTCAAGGTTCGACCACCATATTCCTGAAATAATGAAATTCAATGAGATCCAAAGCCTGTAATAAATACTAGAATGGTTTGCATATCTGGTCATGTGCTAGGAAAAAGTACCAAAAAGGAATTTATCAAGCTATTTTATCATTTTCTAAGTTAACTGCATGCTATTGATTTGCAACATATACAAGATGAAGAGAAGAAATTTCCTACACTTCCATCAAGATTTTCAATGACTGCATTACAATCTTCGACACTACTCATTGTCACAAATGCGAATCCTCTGCTTCTTCCAGTATCCCTATCATAAAGAACCTGAAACCATTTGAATTAGTGAGTAAAATAATCCCTTTAAGAAATAAACAACAGATGGTGTAACTCTGTTCTGTGAAAATCAGCCTTCAAGCAAAAGAAAGCATTTCATCAGGAGCAGCATACATTGAGATTTCTACTGAACTGTTTAAGTAATCCTAATGATGTAAAAATGTGCAAATAATGATATAGAGATAAGACTGTTTCGGAGGAAGGGTGAAAGAAAAAGAGACCCAACACAAACAACATGAAATTCAAAAATGCCTTTTCTTAAACCCACCAAAAAAAAAATAAAATTGAACACCAGATGCTTCCCCATTGATAATCCTAAGCAGATTGAGAACAAATGCTGCTAGTGCAACCCACAATTTCAAGCACCCTTACCACAACTTTGAGCATAGCATGAATAACAATACAACATTCTAGCTTGCCCACTGTTGATACCACAATTCATCTTGATCGTGAAGTGTAGGTTTGAGTTTATAATACCCCTTCCCAAAAGAAAAATGATAATAGTAATTGTATCCTTGAAGATGCTGCTATCACACTCAGCTCTGCTTTTGCTCTCTAAACACTATTTCAACATAGCCAAAAATGGATATATTTGGTGCAACCTCTTTATGCAACTTAAAAGCTTCGCAGCACCATTAGCCATATATGCAACAACATGAAGGCAGTTTGAGTTACTGGAATGAGACATAGCCAACCATTTGAAATTCTAGCAAAATAAATCAACCTAAAAAACCTAAGAACTAAAATAAATAAATAAATCCAAATAGAAAAATTCCTTCTTAATTGTGTGGATAAGCAGCCTATAAAAAAAATGGGGCATGGATGCACCAATAGGTAGAGTAATCTCTACCCAAGGAGAAAATGAGAACAGAGAATGCTTTGCTAAGGATCCCCTCAATACTCTTATTTGATTTGAAACACAAACCTTGTCTGGAAAATTTTGGCTCCAATTATAGAAATAGAATGCAGGAATTGCAGAGACCTTAAATTGAACAACTAGAGGCGTAAAGCTGTGAGGCAAGCTGGGTATTGTGATTGTCCTCAAGCTCTTCATCCAAGCTCAACCACCCCTGTTCAAGCTAGGTTCAAAAGCTATTTAACACTGTTTTTATTTTGATAGGCCAATTAAAAGGGCGCAACACATGTAGCATATTGGACACACACACACACACACACACACACAAAGGATGTTCAAACCAAACCTAGCTAGAGCAACCCCACACCAAGCCAACCTACATATTATCTATAAAATCAACAAAAGAAAGTTTCACATTCCCCATGTGAGACCATCTACCACATCAACATGGTTTTGGGAATGCACTTTTATCACTAAAGTTGACTTCCCGTTTCCTTGCTCTATGATTGTGTTCTTTCCATATTGACACAAAGGCATTAACCTCTAGATCCTTCTACAATCAGCTCCAGCAAAGCTGCTATGCCAACTAAGATTGAATAAGGAAAATGCAACATAGAGCTGCTCTCAAAAAGATGAAATCACTTCTCGGACTATGACATTCTTCATTACCATCAATTGCACCCAAACCTTTTTTTTTTTTTTTTGAAGTGTCCTTTCGGACCAACAAGAGAAAAAAAATTAAAAGATTAATCAATTTCTCTTATTTTATTATGATAATAAAAAAGAAGAAAAAGAAAATGTGATGGAAATGAAGGAAAATGGTATTCATTTTGAAAATCCCCATTTTGTGTGCAAAGAAGAAGTGAGGAAAGTGGGGAAAGAGAGTGAATGAAGAACTTCTACAGGGATTGTTTTACCAAAGCCCCATTATACTGAGGTCAGCCATCCTCAAGTCTAAACAAGCATGCTCAAGCTTGAAATGTGATCAATCAAGTTTAAATTACAGTACTAAATGAGCTTGCACGAGTAATTGTTGGGCAAAGCTGATTTCAAAATGCCAATAAATGCTTGATCCCTATCAACTAAACCAAAACCATAGGATCTTGCAACCCCACTTACAAAAATCTACTCAATCAATCAATAAAGAGAAGCTCATTGCAAAGAAGGGAACAAAAGGCTTCAACCAATCATCAATCCAGAAGGATAGAATGGTAAAAGAAAAATCACCAACTCAATTCATTGAACATCAGTCTGAAACCCCTATGGCCAATCAGATATAGCAAAACAAGAGGGGGGGAAAAGGGAAAATCAACAACAAGAACAAATGTCTCTATACTCTGATCGAAAAGATTGGTCACAACAACACTATACATACCTCAACCAGTTCTGGACTGCCATAGTTTTGAATAATTCCAGCCAATTGGGCACTGTCACAGCTATAAGGCAAGTTCCCAAAATAGAGCTTAGTATTGACAGGAGACTCGGCTCCTTCTTCTCTCAACACTTGCTCTCCTTCCTCCTGCCCCTGCTGCTGCTCCTCCTCCTCCACCGGAGCCGTGGCTGCCGCCTCTTCCTGTGCAACAGCAGCGGATATTCTGGGGGCCCTCCACTTGTGAGAGATGGGCAGAGGCAAAGGAGGGTCGATCACGTGAGAGTGAGAGATTGATGGTACTTTAAATATGGGGGTTGAAATGATTCTGAGGAGAGCATCGGATGGGCAGTGTTTGGACCGGGAGAGCTTGAGGGTGTGCATGGTAGTGGAGAAAGAAGATCCGATGGCGGCGGCGGCGGTGGCAGCCATTTCGCCGGAGTAGCGCGGTGGTAGATGGTGGTGGTTTTTTCAGTTGGGGGTGGGGTGGTGAAGTGCAGGGAGGGAGGGTGGGTGTGTGAAGGCTGTTATCTAAGCTGATGTGGGAAGCTGTTGTCCAATAGGATCCAAAGACGGATTTGATGGATAAGGTTTGTTTGGGCCTTCCCATCCCAGAACTGTGTTTTTTATGGGCCTTTTTTTTGCATTCTCCCACTATTTTATGACTTTCCTTTGTGTTTTTTAATTTTATATATTTCCCTAGGACTTAACATTCTTTCCTCTTCATTTTCAAAAGCAAAAATAAAGGTGTTACACAAGTTAAAATATTTGAATAAATAAATTTTAATTATTTTTAAAATATTTTTTTCATTTTATTTTATTAATTAAAATAAAATTAATTTAAATCTTATTAATTTTTTTTAATTATAAAAAAATAAAAAATAAATAATGAAAGTTATAAGAAAATCATAAATTATATTTTTTTAATTAAAATTTGATACTATTTTAATATATATCATAAAATATGGATAATACCATATTTGTAAAGGTATAATTGATTTTTTTTTTTGTTAAAAATGAATAATAATAATTTAAAAATAAGAATTGATAATAATATTTTATTTAAAATAAATTTAAAAGCAAAAAAAAATTTCTATATTTTTTTTTTAAGATGTAAATAAGTTAAGCACACATTTAGTAATCAATTATAGGTAAAGTATTTTAAACTAGTTTTGATTCGGTTAGCAATTAATTGGATTAATTTTTTTTAACTTCAAATTATTCTTGAAAATTAATAGATTAGTAAAAAAATAAAAATTATAAATGTTTGCAAAGGAGAAACAATAATCATAACTCATTTAAAAATAGTTTCAATGTATTATTTTTTAGTTTCAAATTATTTTAAAAAATCACTAGAGTTATTAATAAATTCACCACATCAAGTCTTATTTTATTTAAATGTCATTTATTCAGTGAATTTTTTTAAAAAATAAAATCTAATTACGTGTAAAAGACATGATTTTAAAAACTGGACCGCACCGTCAATACCACCCATCTGACTGTCCATCCAACCAGTCTGATTGCCGGTTGGTGACCGTTTGGGTTTGCTTTGGTGATTTAAACCACCTTGGGGATGGACCGGCCTGAACCAGTGAACCAACCGAACCACTCAGTTGGGACTGAATCGAATAGTTTTTTTATTTTTTAGCTCTGGATGTAAGCCCCACCCTCTTCTTCCCAACAATTCCCTACTTCGTTCTCCACCCTGCACGCCTCCAACTGCACCACGCCGGAACAGTCTCTGCCACCGGAGTCTTCGCCTCTGCATGCCGATACGAGGACCCACTGGATTCCAAATCTCCCACCGAGAATCTTGCAATTTATTTATTTTTCTTTTATTTAATTCAAACTATTCCTATATTTATTCCTCACAATAGGCCTTTGCTTTCTATTAAATATATAATAATATTTATGCCATATTATTATTTGATTTATGAAATGAACAGAAATTGAAATAAAATTATTTTAAAAATAAAAATATAATATTTAATATTCAAAAAATGAAATCTCTCACATTTAGTATTATTTAAAAAATCTCTTTATAATTTATTTTTAATAAATATTTTTATTCCTTTATTAACAATACTAATAATTAAAAATTAAAATTATACATCTCCAAATTAAAGATTTAATATTTTTAATTCACAAAATGACTAACATTAAAAAAAAAAAAATTAGCAAACATATTAATAAATCTAATTTATTAATTCTTATTCAATTTGGAATTTATTTCCTAATGAAAAATTTTATATGTGATAAAAAAATTAGTAAAGTCATCATAATGAATTTTATTATGTAACTTTTTAATATTAATTGGTTCAGTTTCGTGCCCTTTTAGTATTAATTAGATTAATTTTTTATGTTCTGATTATTTTTAAAAATTAGTACGTATCAAATGCCTTTTATATATATATTAAATTTTTTGTTTTTAAAAAATAAAAAGTTATTTTTTTTGTAGGATTATTTTTCATTCTTTTTAATCTTTTAAATTATGTGAATAATTATGGTCCCATTCGTCCAAGCATTAATTAGCTTCAAAATTAGGCATGGGGACCGCGGAATTTTCCTTGTTCATACTTAGAAAAAGTCGATTCATTTTTATAACGTCACTAACCTAATTCTGAAGTTCAGGGTTGGGGCGTTTGGGAGAAAACCCAAGGAATGGAGTATGTTCATCTCTCGTCCCATCCAACTGCCCAAACTCGCCGTGGTTCTATCTGTCAATCTCACCGGAAAATGGATTCCCACACGCTCCATACAAAGCTACTCCACATCTGCACTTTTCAATCTGAAGCCTCTTAACTCAAGAATATCTGACTGCATGAGAAATGGCTTCACTGAAGAAGCCCAAATGCTATTCGACGAAATGCCTCAAAGAAACACCGTCACCTATAACGCAATGATTCGTGGGTATTTCCAAAATGGCCATTTCGGTGAAGGGGTTAGCTTATTCGATGAAATGCCCGAGCGAGACATTTTTTCGTATAACACGATGATTGCGGGGTTGATGAAATTTGGCGACATTAACGGTGCGAGTGAGATTTTTCAGAAGATGCCGTTTAGAGACGTTGTAAGTTGGAATTCGATGATTTCTGGCTATGTTTCTAATGGATTGATTGGTGAAGCTCTTAGGGTGTTTAGTGGAATGGTTTTGAAAGATGTGGTTTCATGGAACTTGGTGATTGCGGGGCTGGTGGGTGTTGGAAAAGTTGATTTGGCGGAAGAGTTTTTCAAGGAAATGGGTACTCGGGATATAGCGTCTTGGACTACCATGATATCGGGTCTTGCAAGTGCAGGAAGGATTGTGGAAGCTCGGGGACTCTTTGAAGATATGCCTGTAAGGGATGTTCGAGCTTGGAATACAATGATAGCTGGGTATATAGAAAATGGGTGTATTGAAATTGGAGAAGTTTTATTTCAGAAAATGCCACAGCGTGATTTTCGTTCTTGGAATGAAATGATTAATGGGCTGGTGAGGAATCAAAGGATTCAGGATGCTATGAGGCTTTTTGTAGAAATGCCACAAAAATGTAGGAGATCATGGAATTCAATCGTGTTTGGATTAATAAGAAATGGACTAATCAAAGAAGCGCATGCATTTCTTGAGAAAAGCCCATTCAGTGACACAATGTCCTGGACAAATTTGATTGTAGGATATTTTGAAACAGGAGAGGTTGAAACTGCAGTTAGTATTTTTGAATTAATGCCAGCACGGGATGCAACCGCATGGAATGTCATAATATGGGGTTTGGGAGAAAATGATTATGGTGAGGAAGGTCTTAAATTTTTTGTCAAAATGAAAGAAGGAGGTCCATTTCCCGATGAAGCTACATTTACTAGTGTTTTGACAATCTGTTCAGATTTGCCAACCTTACATCTTGGAAGACAAATTCATGCTCAAGTAACTAAAACAGGCTTCAATTATTTTGTTGCAGTTTCTAATGCTATGGTGACCTTGTATGCAAGGTGCGGAAACTCGAATTCTGCTTTACTGTTGTTCTCCTCCATGACAAGCCATGATGTTATTTCATGGAATTCTATAATCTGTGGATTAGCCCACAATGGAAATGGTGTTGAGGCCATAGAGATGTTTGAAAAAATGAGATCAACAGATATTAAGCCCAACCATATAACCTTTGTAGGTGTTCTGTCAGCATGTAGCCATGCAGGATTGGTGGACCAAGGTAAATACTACTTTGACTTCATGAAATACAAGTGCTGTCTTGAGCCCACAATTGAACATTGTACTTGCATCGTTGATCTATTGGGTAGATTTGGACTTATAGATGAGGCAATGAGCTTTTTGAGACAAATGGAAGCAAATGGAGTTGAAGTTCCTGCAAGTGTGTGGGGAGCTGTGCTTGGTGCCTGTAGAATCCACAAGAATATCCAGGTGGGTGAGATTGCTGGTGAGAGGATTCTAGAAATAGAACCGCATAACTCTGGCGTGTATATTATTTTGGCTGAAATGTATCTGAGTAGTGGAAAGAGAGAAGATGCAGAGAGGGTTTGGGTTCGAATGAGAGAAAAGGGAGTGAAGAAGCAACCAGCATGTAGTTGGATGGAGGTGAATGGCAGTGGGCATGTATTTCTCTCAGGAGATAGTTCACACCCTCAGTTCAGCCGAGTGTGTGGTGTTTTAGGCTTACTTCACATGGAGATGGAAATTGGAATTTTAAAATCAAATGCTGCTTCATTTCAGGAAATGCAAGTGCTGAATGATGAATGCTCAGAATTAGTTTGAAATGATCCAAAACAAAGGAAGAGGCCAATATGCAATTCGAGCATAGGATGAAATACATTCAAAATTTTGGGCATGGACCTATTGTATCCTTTTTGCATTGGAGAGGCAGTCAAAAGGATCAAACAAGAGACAGTTAATGACACCAGTCAGCAATGAACGAAAATAAAATCCGTCAAAAAGAGCAGGGTGGTTTTAAGTACAAAACCGTGGTTGCCAACCAAGGATGAAAGTAACATATTTTGCTTCCAGTTGCTAGATGCCTCAAACAAGCTGGGAGGAAGAGCAAAACCTCCACGAGTTTGTATACTTGATCCTCTAGAAGTGTATGCAAAAGCAGTCGCTTGAGAGCTTGAATTGATCTGATGTTCATCAGATGTGACTAAGTTAAACTGCCTCAATTTTAAGGATAATATTATGTTAAAAGCTTTCAATCGAGAGGCCCTTTGGGGAGGTCTGATAAATTTATTTCAATCATGTAAACCTTATGAATTTGTAAACTTCTTCTTACATTTCATTTGAGATTAGATTGTATTCTTTTGGATTAACATGTAGTTGGATTATAAAAAGTTGCATCCTAAGCTCTTTATGAAAAGGGTTCTATTGTTGTCCAAGATTGGATTCTTATTACTTATAGTGAGCCAATGTAGATCTTTCTTTAGTTGAGTTCATTTTGTTCTTCCATGGCATCATGATTTCAACTTTTACAATGTCCCATTTAATAAACCATGCAATAAATAGAGTGTAAAATCATAAGAAATACAAGTTTTTAAATGTCAGCTTGATTTGGTTTTTATCGATTGGGTGACAAAGAATCATTCAATTTTAATGAATGAAGAGATAAAAGAAGCTCAAACTAAAAGCTTGTTTGAGAATGATTTTAAAAGGGTTTAAAATCACTTCTTAATGTTTAGAAGTATTATCTTACAAAAATGTATTTGATAAATTTTTAAAAATTTGAAAAATCACTTGTGATTCTTGGATAATCATTTGGATCAATGATTTTTGAAAAATCACTATTTTTATTATATAATACATTATCAAAAATACTATTAAAATACTTTTTTAGTTTATTTCAAAACTTTAGGGCTATGTTTGGTTCCTGGAAAATTTGAGGAAAATTGTGACAAAAAAAATAAAGAGGAAAAGTAGGAGGAAAAGAAAAAATAGATTTAAAGTTAATAAATTATTTTTATGTATTTCTTCAATTTTATTTCATTTTATTTTCCTCTATGCAAAGATTAAATAATTTTAAAATATATAAATTTCATATTAATTGTAATTATATTTGAGTTTCTTTTGTATTTTTCATGGTGAAATTAAATATGGGGAAATCATTTTCCGGGCATAAGAAATTCTTTTAAAAATGTTTTTAATATAAGTACAAAGCACTATAAATAACCTTTTAACCAAATTCACTATTGGATTTAAATCGGTCTCCATAATTTCTAAATAAAAAACCAAGCTCATGGTTGTTGAAAATTGAACCAATCTGATTAGTTTTGGTTGACTTGCATCTTCATTTCCACCAAAAGGTGCCTAGCTTTTTACTTCCATCATCTGTTTGATCTCCAAAACCATTTTGCTCCATTCCCTACAATGATGTGGTAGATGCGGATAAAGATAGCTGAAAAAGAACTTACAAAGTAGGAAACTTTACTTCCTTTGTTCTCATGTTTGGATTATTGAATTTTTATTTTGCTAATCCCTAATTTTGAGGCGTACAATGTCCCTTTTAAGGCTCGGGATAAGTTATCTAAATTATGCTGATTAAGTGTCATAAAATATTTAACATATCTTCATTGAGCACCAATTGATTTTCACATGAGATAGTCAAAACTCGATCAAAGAAGTGGTAAAAGCATCATATTAGGAGTAGGATGGTTGGGGGTGCAACAATGCCTTTTTTAAACCTAGGGATGGATCACCCAAATGATAGTGGTCAAAGAATACCAATTGATTTTCAAATGAGATAATCAAAGTCCGATCTAAGACCTAATGAAATGTTCATTCAAAACAATCTAATCCATCCAGTTAGTCAAAGATTTTTAGACTGGCCATATGAATGGTACCTCCACAATAAGCTAAAAGAACTTAAATATTGGAAGCAAGAAGCTAAACAAATTCAAGTGCCTTCTGCATTACCATTCTGGCCAGCTTGATCCTATGGTCTAAACCCAAGTGAAAAAATCAATCAGAACCCGTACTCTAAAAACTTCCATTTTTGTCAATCCAATAAAAATAAATAAAGAAAAGAAAATAATTTCACAAATCTAATATAAAATATTCACTCTCTATGCCTGAAAAGAATTGTAACAACCCGCACCCAACCGTGTAGATATTGTCCGCTTTGGGCCCAAGAGGGCCCTCACGGCTTTAAAACGTGTCTTCTTGGTTAAGAGGGGCCTCTACATATATAGCGCCAGGAACATTCTCCCCTATCCGATGTGGGACATCACAAACACCCCCCCATGCAGACACAACGTCCTCGTTGTGTCCCATGGGATTGCGGGGCCAAACAGACAAAGCCAAACAAACCCCCACACCGGGGTCGGGGATCGGCTCTGATACCATTTGTAACGACCCGCACCCAACCGTGTAGATATTGTCCGCTTTGGGCCCAAGAGGGCCCTCACGGCTTTAAAACGCGTCTTCTTGGTTAAGAGGAGCCTCTACATATATAGCGCCAGGAACATTCTCCCCTATCCGATGTGGGACATCACAAGACACAAAATAGAGGAAAAAAAGGATCAAAGAATTATACTGATAACATTAAACTTGCCTCACAATAGGATTTTTGTTGAAAGAAAGTTCATATCAAAAAGCATTGCTGCTATTTCAAAATTGAACTCTCTAACTCAGTATAATCCACTTAAAAATACTAGAACTGATCTCACGTTCTCACAGAGCTCGGTCTCCTTGTTCCCTGGTTCAGCTTCCCACTTGGAATGGCTCCTGCTGGCCCTTTCTTTGCTTTAAGATCACTTTTTCTATCACTAGCTTCCTCCTTAGACCCTTTTCTTGTTTTTATGGGGTCACTGTTACTATCACCAGCCTCTTGCTTGGTCTTTCTTCTTGTGTTTCTTGGACTTTTAGTGACAACTTGGCTTGGGATACAGCTTTGGATAGGGCTTGGGACAATCTTGCATAGGGCATGCTTGCTCTGGACCAACTTATGATTTTTTGGAGGTGAAGGTTGCTTTTTCTCCATCCTGTTTCTCTTCCCAATCATCCTGTCATTATCTGAATACAAAATAACCAAGTGGATGGAGTTAGGGGCCCTTGAGATAATAAGTAAAGATAATGTGGATGAATTTTAATGTACACATCCAAGACATCAACATGCCTCAAAGAGAGAGATCTTTGAAATCAGAGTCTCAGCAACACTCAAAATGTTCAAGCAATATGACTTGTGTGATATTGCAGTGGTATTGAGAATATTACATTCCAGACCAGCCCTCATTCTTTATTGTCATTTCTCCGTTCAACTAAAAACAAATTAGCACTATTTTATTATAAGAAATATCTGATTGATTCTCCTGTCTTCTACAAAAGGCTTCAATTATTTTCAGATCATGAATATTCCTCCTGCAGTCATGCTCCCATTCATGCATGGAATTAGCAAGAGATCAACCAAATCTCATTTTGTTGTTTGAATAGGCTATGTCTGGCTCCAAGAAAAATACCAAGGAAAGAGAAAAACAAATGGCAAAAAAAATTATCTTCTTGTGTTTGGATCACATGGAAAAAGGTAAGGAGATACTAAGCAAAGAGGGTGAAAATGCTAAAAGATTTTCCTCCAAGTTTTCACCAAAAACTTTGAGAAAAAGATGGGGAAATTATGAGGAAAGTGCATTCCTCAACCTTTTTTTCTCTTTCATAGATAACCAGACCAAAAGAAAACTATTACAGTTTTTCCTTATATTTTTTTTCTTTCTATTTTCTTCCCCTCAAGCTTTCCGGGAATCAAACATAGTCACAAAGTTCAATTGCTTTGAATTGGGACAAAATCTCTATAAGGAGTGTGCCAATAAAGGCTGGTTGTCTATCCTTCCATGATCTCATACAATGTAAACAGTTCAAAAATGCATAGGAATGAACTGTTGAAAACCACCTCCTATAGCTATTTATTTTATAACATCAAGAAAGCCCGTACACAATTTTCCTTTTTCTGCATCTCTCATTATTTCAGAGACAACTCAAATACCCAGAGAAATGTTCTTACCAGTATTACAAGTGATAAAGAATAGAGTCAAGGAAACAAAACAACATGAAGAGAGAAACCACTATCCTAAAAACTCTTCAAGAATTTTTCTCACAATTTCTGACTTCTCAAGCACTCTCACATATGCTATCCAACTTATTTTGAAATAATATAAGCCATGTTCATGCACATGCAATGCATGTTCCATTACTTCTAGTATAAAAACCAGAAGCCCCTTTTCTCCATTTTGGATGCTCATAGAAATTGTTATAAACAAAATATCAATTATGTTGCCAACATGATGGCATAACAAGTTTTCTAAAACCATTTCCTGAATCTAGTTTTCCTAAAACAAGGGCTAAATTGAAATTCTATCAAATAAAATTTAATCCTTCTGTTTTTTCATCTAGCTAATAGTTCACAGAATCTCATAAAAATAGCTGTGATATCATCATCCCCAGACTTCTTTAATTTCTAGACCTTCAAAAGGGCAACAAGAAAAATTAACCCAGGCTTTATAGTTCATTCTCTCATTTCTTTCCTTAAGGAGTTATCCTGCCAGTGGATTTTATTTGTTCATGACTCCACAGTTTCATGGCATCAAACATTAAATGCATATAAATGACAGTTTAATTTCAAAAGCTACATAGAGGGAAAAAAAAGTAAAGAAATTGTAAATTTATATGAAAGAAATGTAATACCAGGACTAGATAAAACAGCACGTGGTCGTAAGATTGATCTAGCTCTGTCATTCTGTACAAATTCTTGGTCTTTGTTTCCTGCTTGGGAAATCCAGGGGTAGGCTCTCAGAGATAATTGCAAAATATCTCAACAAAAACCAATGAATGATTTGTTTGTCATAGATTGCATGAGAATAAAAATTAAACCTATAGGAACAGAAATCATAGGCACAACTGCTCTTGGCATATACTCCTTCACTGTAAATAAAAAAAACACTCCATTAAGAACTTCAAAGATCAACTACAAATCGGTATATAGAAAGCAGATACAGCTAGAAACTATAAATATTATTGCATAAGGAAGCTAGAAATGGCTACATCAAAATAAACCAGAAATATAGAATACTACTTGCCAGATTTTCTCCCTCAAAATAGAAGAAGTTCTTCCATATGGTGCACTCATCTAATTGGAGTCATTACTTGAAAAGATAATGACAAAGTAAAATATAAGAGCTTTAAAAGAGACTAGTCCATTATCCAGGGTGCTTTACGTGCAACTTCAACAAAGTATGATCACCATAATAATTCTTAGGGATAGTTAGACTTATATCTTCTGAGGTTTCCAGAAATTATGTGGATACCACCTGCAATTTCTGAAATTACATTGAAACCTGTGGACCACCAGTCAAATAAAAAAATCACCCATCCCTTGCCATTAGTCAACTGTTTGTTTGCTGATGAAAGCTCTTGATTAAAGATAGCTTTCAATTAAATAGACTAATCCTAATTAAACCTTAAACTATTACAAATTAAAATCCTGATAGAATATTTAATGAATTTTTTTATGTTGATCCTAATTAAATTAATCGCTAAATAATTTTAAACAATTAAAAATGTTCTCCATCATCTTTCTCCATTCCCTACTTTCAAACCCTCATTTTGACCTTATCTCCTCCTCCTTCTTCCCCCACCCCCCCCCTTTTTTTACTTCAAAATTTGTTGGGTTTGGGTTTCAACTTTATGGGAATTTGGGTTTTCATCATGAATTGGGTTTTGGGTTTTTCATCCTCATCAGGGTTCTTGGGGAAGAAGGTGGGAGATCTTCATCTATATATAAGTCAGTAAATTTTGAATCCAAATCATATTCACCTGATGTGAGACTATAAGAGTAACCCCACTTGAATTTCAGGTCAAATCAAGAGGTTTGAGATTGAGATGATATTTTGACTTTGTAACTCAGTACAAGAATGAAATTGGGTGACACATTGAAGCATTAGTTTCATCTACTAATGCTCTTTTTGGTTCTATCAAAATATTAAGGAAAAGAAAAAAATGCTAATGAAAATTATTTTCTCATGTTTGATTCTACTATAGAAAATATGGAAAAAAAAACAAATATAACTAAAGTTAGTTAGAAACTTGTGCATTTTCAAATTATTTAATCTTTATATAGAAAAGTTAAAGTAAGTGAAATGAGTAATAGTATGGCATGAATGGCTGTTGCTTGCTACTGTAAATGAAGCAGCAATCATGTCTTTTTTTAGTGCCTAGCTGTGTTCATAGTCCCTATTTTTTGGTCTCATAGAGGAAATAAAACGTTGTCTTTTTCAGATGTTATTTGGTGTTTTGCTGTTGAATGACTTGGAACATGGAACATGGTCAAGGCCTGTGTGCCTTTTTGGGTTTTATCATTGGATTTCTCATCCTTATTCTAGTGGAAATTCTTATTCTTATCCTTGTGGGTTTTTTCATCATCAAAAGCTGAATGTCAGAAAGAAGAATATGATTTGGGAGGAAGAATGTGGAGAGGAAGAAAATGAGCAGTGATGCAAGGAGAAATGAGAAACAAAATAAAAAGACGACATCATTTTGTATATAACAAGTGTTGTGTCTTTCTTGACCATGGTTAGGAGACAGACTTACAGGAGTTCCTGTAATCACAAGAAACCTCAGGATATGGGTAATTTTTCCTAATAACTAATTGCCTCCGGAGATGTTAGATGAAATCATACATAATGAGCTTATTTGCAGTGTATAACCTCTGAATGACTTATTGGGGCTTGTTTTTGCAGGTAAAAAGGTCAATCCACCTTACTTTGAAACAGTTTAGTCCTTTCTATGCAATGCTGCAGTTGTCAAACACATGGTTTTCGAATCGCTTTTCCCTATTTCGGGAGGAATTTATATATATATATATATATATATATATATATATATTTTTAAAAGCAAGTGTAGATGAAAACATTGTGTTTAGAAATGCAAAAAGTGCTTCTCTTTCCATCTCTTAAAATGGTTTAAATTCTGCTGCAAAGTAGGTGGTGCCTGTCTTTAAACATGATGTCTATTCCAAACTGTATGGTAACGGATCGTAATCATCAAGCCAATTGCAATTTGAACTCTGGCCAATAATAGAAAGTAAGAAATCGTTTCCTTCCATTGGAAGTTTTATTTAAGCAGCCATATGCCTTTCCCCTTCAGAGCCCCAGGCTCCAGAAATGAAGAATGAAACCATTGTTGAGTAACTACCAAAGGAAATGATATGATCATGAACTTCAAAAGACGCACAAAATGAACCCAATTTCGCCCAGACAGCAAATGGATCATAGAACTAATCTAAAACACAAAAAGCACCCACATATTTCTACACACGATACCAAAAGGAATAAAGAAGTGATCAAATTAATCCCAAAGAACGAGAGAAAAACATACCAGGAGAACAAGAACTCCTCTTTGGATCCCTTTCTGCATATCGATCATCCTGGTCTTGTTCCTTCACCCTCACTTTGGGATACACTTCAAAAATTCAAACAGAAAAATAAAACCCCATCTCAGAAAACAAAACATCAAACCCATATTTCTTATTTCTCTCAAGAATATAATAGATACAAACCATGCAGAAGCAAAAAAAAAAAAAAAAAAGCAACCAAAAATAAACTTACTTGGCTTTGGTTTGGTAGGTAGTTGGCTCCTTCAGTTCTTGAATTGAAAGAGTTATCTGGGTTTGAATGAAAAGAAATGAGAAGAAACATATACGTTGACTCTGAAAAATTGAAGGCAGCAATTGTGGCTTTACGTGATTGATTTGAATGTTACTCACGCGGCACTTGATATATTGCGTAGGCCCCACCAAGCACTCTTTCTGGCCGTTGTGTAATTCGAATTAGATACGACTCTTTCCATCCAATAAAATGAAAAAGAGAAAAAAACAAAAAAACAAAAAAAACAAAAAAAACAAAAGGAGATCGGGTGAGGGGAAAACTAAAGCAACACTCGGAACAGGCGATTTTAGCTTTGGAAAAACCGCCGGTGTCCCAAGTGACTAGCCAGTGCTATTCGGTTCCCCCTCAAACCCCACCCCCATCAACGATGGCATGAAGCATCCATCTACGGCATAAAAAAAAACCCAATCCTTTAATCTCCTCATCAGTCCTGCAGTCGCTGATGGATGTATCAACAAGGAGGCATGGAGCTTAAGAGATGTGGAGAGTCTTGGGTGGTGATGGTGGTGGAGATGAGGGTGGGGGATTGAGGGGGACCCCCAATGCACCAGGGCGATTCAAACCTCCGGCAACGGCGTCGAGCCCAAACCTGCCCCTTCAAAACCCATTTTATATTTGTTTTTCTGAAGAATCGTAAATTTTCGGGTTGCTTGCCACGTTCTACGCCCCCTTCGGACCCATCGGCTTTCACATTCTTTTTGTTCAAAGAAAAAGTAAACTATTTGCTCAACTACAAGTATGCTCTTTTTTTTTTAATTAAATATTACATAGAATCACGATTCATCACTATGTTGTTTTCAGGGAAATTTGAAGGAAAATATGGAAGAAAAAAAAAAGAAAAAAATTATAAAAAAACCCAAAGAAAAATAAATTTTAAATTTTAAGTGAATAAATTATTTTTATATATTAATTTAAATTTATTTTAGTTATATTAATTCTTTTATATGGGGTTAAATAATTTAAATATATATAAAATTTTAATTAATTTAATCATATTTGATTTATTTTTTCATATTTTTTTATAATAAAATTAAATACGAGATAATCATTTTTTTAATTTTTTTAATTTTCTTTTATCAATTTTTTAAGACAAGCAAAACTTCAAAATTTTAAAATTTTAATAAATATTTTATTATAAAAATAAATGTTTCAAAACATCATCAATCATTTATAATATTTACAATATCACACTCTCAATCAGGGTATTATCTTAATATTTTTCTAAATAAAATAGTTGAGGATCCTAACATAAAAACTTGGAAAGAAAAATTATATTTCTTTAGAATAAAATTACTAAATGTAAGAATATGATATTTTCATTCATTGGATTAATTTCCTTAGCCTTTATTTTCATGCATTATTTAATTATCTTCGAGAATTAATACAAATTTACAAAGTAGTCATTTAAATACCAAGATTGGGCCTAAAAAGTGCCTCGTGTTATATTTGAGTTAAAATTTAAAGGCGGGTTTGGTTAGCAGACATTTTATTAGGATGAACATCTTACATCACATTATGATTATGTTTTATGTTCATGTCTTTTTGTGGACACCGCATTTCAGCTCATGCGTTTCCTACTCAATGGCGAACTCGACTTTTACTTTAAAAATGATTTTTATTGATTAAAAAAAAATGACTTGGAGTCGCCAATTATTTTCGTTTTATTTTAAAAGGGTAAACAAAATAAGAAAGAAAACCCTAAGTGCGACTCCTTATTTTGGAAAAGGGGATTTACAAAAAATCAGATCGGGTTAGGGGGTCAGGTTACTTATCGGGAAGGTATGGTAAAGACCGTAGCACCCCTTTAAGCCCCTAAAGTCGGGTCTCTACTAATAAAATGAAGCTGTTGTGACAATTGATGTGGAAATCAATTAATACTTAGGGTGATCATGCACGTGAGGGAATCAAAACACTTAATAAATAATCGATCGAAGTGAGAACGGGGCATGCCTTGGCATCAATCGATCAATGTACTATCAAGAAGGGAGGTTAGTACACAATTAAAAGAATAATCTCATACATGTCATAGAGCAGAATGAATCAATCATGTGTGATAATCAAATCAATCAACCAATCGTAAAATCACTTATGCAGGGCCCCCACCACAGCCCGTTTATTTTGCATGAATTAATATCACAGATTCTATTATTCCAGAATTATAAAAAATTCATTCACGCTTATTAAAATCAAGAGGAACGGAAGATCGTTTGAAAACCAGAGCGGAATTAAAATTATTTGAGAGAAAATTAGACTTTTGAAATTTAATTGAAAAATTGGAATCTCAAAGATCACTAGAAAATTGGAGTTTTAGAGTTTATTTGAAGATCAAACTCTTAGAGGTTGAATGTGAGAATGTGAATTTTAGAAATCGAATTTGAAAGAGGTTGGAATTTTGAAAATGATTTGAGGGTTCGGGATCTTAAAAAAAAGATTAAGTTACGAAAATTGGGATTATGAGGGTTAAATTTTGAAAAGGATCAGGATTATAAGTTATTTAAGAAGTAGAAATTATGAAAGTTGATTTATAAAAAATTGGAAATCTTAGAAGTCATTCGAAGGCAGAATTTATAGAAATAATGAATAAAATAATAGTGATAATGATAATAATAAGTAGCGGGATAAATACGGGGATTGGAGCATGGGAAACTGAAAATTGAGTTCAATGATTGAGAATTTTAAAAGAAACAAATAGATAAACATAGAATAATGTTACTAATTAATCAAAACGATATTTGGACGGATGAAAATGAACAGTGAGATTTGTGAGATTAAAAATTAAATTAGGAAGTCAGGTTTTTAAAGAATTGGACTTTGAATAAATAAATAAATATAGGATGACAATTCTGCTTAAGGAAAATAACATTTAAATGAATAAAGGAGAATAGTGGAATTTTTAGGTTTGGAAATTAAGTTAGGACATCGGATTTTTGAAAGGGTAGACTTTAAATAACTAGATAAAAACGGGATTGTAATTTTAATTGATGAAAATAAGATTTAAACGAATTATTGAAAAATTAAGTTAAAGCATGAGATTTTCAAAGGGTTAGACTTTAAATAAATAGGTAAATAAGGGAGGATAATCCTAATTGATGAAAATAAGATTTAAACGAATTGTGGAATTTTTAGAATTGAAAAATTAAATTAGGGAGTTGGATCTTTGAAGGATTAGACTTTAAATAAGTAAATGAATATGGGATACTAATTCTAATTAAAGAAAATAACATTTAGACCAATAATAGAATTTTAGGATTGAAAATTAAATTATGACATTGGATCTTTTTAAAGGATTGGATTTTAAATAGATAAATTAATATAGGATGATAATACTAATTAACGAAAATAACATTTAAACCGAATAAAAAGAATAGTGGAATTTTTAGGGGTTTGAAAATTAAGTTCAATGATTGAGATTTTTAAAAGAGATAAACAAGTGTGGAGTTTTTCTAATTGACGAAAATAACATTTAGGTGAATAGTGGAATTTTTAGGATTGAAAATTAAATTATGACATTGGATTTTTGAAGGATTAGACTTTGAATAAATAAATATGAGACAATAATTCCTAATTAACGAATATGACATTTAGACAAATAAGGTTTGAACGGATTATTGAAAAGTTGAATTAAGACATGGGTCATTGAAGGGTTAGACTTTGAATAATTAGGTAAATATAGGATAATGATTTTAATTGATGAAAATAAGATTTAGGTGAATTATTGAAGAATTTAAATTAAGACATGATTTCCTTGAAAGATTTAGATTTTAAATAGCTAGATAATGTGAGACAAATAATTCTGATGGATGAAAATGAGATTTAAACAAATATTTTGAAGAATTAAATTAAGACATAGGATTTTTGAAGGATTAGACTGGATAGATGGATGGATATAGGATAATAATTCTAATTAATGAACATAAGATTTAAACGAATATTTGAAGAATTAAATTAAGGCATAGGGTTTTCAAAGGATTAGACTTTAAATAACTAGATAAATACATGATGATAATTCTTAATTGATGGAAACGAGATTTAAACGGATTATTGATAGATTAGATTCAGACATGAGATTTTTGAAGGATTAGACTTTGAATAACTAGATAGATGCGGGATTATAATTCTAATTGGTAAAAATAAGATTTAGGTGAATTGTAGAATCTTTAGGATTGAAAGATTAAATTAAAGCATAGGATTTTTTGAAAAATTACTTAAGGACCTTTGTTTTGAAAATATAATGTAAAGTTTAGGATGTAGCAAATTTATCGAGACCAACATAAGTGAATTTTATACAAGAATTTTCATATATGGTGATCAGACATAACTAGAGGAGGGAAGATGAGATATAGGTTATTATAAATTTTGAAAAGGATATTCAACCTTAATACTTTGTCTTTTAATTGCCTTTAGGTTGAGTTAACTAAATTGGTAAAAATAAGATGACAAATAAATGGGAATGATTGAATTAATTAATTATGGATATTAGAGGTTTGTTTGTTTGTTTTTTTTTTTTTTTTAAGGATTATTTAGGAATTGGGTAGCCTAATGGGCTAACTTGAAGTGGGCATGGGCCACTTTAATAAGGGGAATTGGCATAAGGCCTTCATCAATGTAAATGGGCTTGGGCTCCAACTTAAGCCCAAGTCCAATGACATCAATGGGCAAAGCCCAAGGCTCCATCTTTAGCATAGGCTTGGGCCTGGGCTCCAAATTCAAACCTAAGCTCAAAGCCATCATGGGCAAAACTCAAACAACCCTTCTCAACATAGGCTTGGGCTTGGGCTCCAAATTCAAACCCAAGCCCAAAGCCATCATGGGCAAAGCTCACACAACCGTTCTCTTCACCGTTTGCCTCTCCACCCACGGATCAACATCAAAGGGAGCCTTCCACCACCGGCGGCACGATGAAGAGGGGAGCCGCAACGGTGCGATGAAGAGGGGAGCCGCGACGACGCGATGAAGAGGGGAGCCGCGACGACGCGATGAAGAGGGGAGCTGCGGCGGCGCGATGAAGAGGGGAGTTGTGGCGGTAGTCCGACGACGTCTAGAAGGTGCTGCCGCCATTGGAGGCTGGTGCAGACGCGCACATAACTGGAACGGGTGATGGCGGCTGGTGGCGTGATGAGTGGATGGCTGCAGGTTTGGGGAGCGTGGAGAGTGACGACGCCATGCGTGTATGGAAGGTCGTGAAGCTCTCCAGGCCTCTGACAAACGCGCCTCTGATGAAGATGGCATGAGTGATGGCAGGTATGAGGAGGAAGATGGTGGAGGCAACTTGCATGTTTAGACCCCATGCGTGCGGAAGGGCGGCTTGGGGAGTCCTTGTGGAGATGGGTATGGAAAAGGTAGTCATATTTGCATGGCTCCCATGCACAAAAGTGGATGAACTCGAGGTGCTAGTAGAAAGGAGCTCATACAACTAATGGGATCCAAGAGCAAAGATGGCCATGACAAACGAGAAACTCATGCAAACCAAACAACATGCATACATTGGCAAGGTATATGGAGGAATAATAAGCAGCCAAAATCAGTCAACAAACCTATAATATTCATACCTGTGGAAGTATCTCTCTAGCAAAAGCCCACAAGACTCTAAGTTTGCTCCATAAAAATCCCTCTACTCCCCTTTTTTTCTGGCTCCCTCTATAACCTCCTTCTCATTTCGGTTTCCTTCCTCTTTTTTCTTCTTTTTGTCTGCAGCTGATGCTATCTTTTTGGGCAAGCCATTACCTCCCTTTTTGCTATTCATCACCTCAGCAACATGGCCTTCTAACCACCTTCATGGCTACCATTCCTCCTTGGCTGCCCGTCCCATCTAGCTGGTCCCATGCGTAGGGAAAAGGGGGCCCCCACTTATCTCAGGTGTTGCCCAGCTCCTCCAAAAAATGCAATGAAAAAAATGAAGAGAAAACCCCCCTTCAATTCTCCCATCAGGCCCTCATCTTAACAGGGGTCTACACTTTTTTTTTTTTTTCAAATATGACATCAATTGATGTTTGGAAAATTATTTACTCACCTGATACTTAGATTATATTTGGTTTCCGAAAACTATTAAGGAAAATAATTTTTTCATATTTGATTTCATTATAGAAAATATAAAAAATATATAATTAAAATTTATTAGAAATTTATGCATTTTAAAATTATTTAATATTTATAAAATGGGGGAGAATAAGTGAAACAAATTTGAAGAATGATATAAAAATAATTTATTGACTTTGGATCTAGTTTTTATTTTCCTTCGTTTTTTCTTTTCTTCTATTTTTCCTTTCTATTTTCTTTCCTTCAAATTTTTTTAGGAACCAAACATACCCTTTGGGTTATTTTTTATTTTTTATTTTTTTCCTTTTATCTTTTTAATTTCAATCTTTGCCAATAAAAATAAAAGAAAAGTGAAGAATTACTTCATTTTTATAAATAAATCTAATTTATTCATGACATGAGGTGATGGGATATGATATTTCTATCTTGAATAAAAATTAAATTGAAGCTATTAATTTCATATGTGATCATGTTATAAAATAAATTGACAAAATTCTATCTCATCATAAATCATTTCTTGGTGTAAATTAGGTTATATACCTAGCTTAAGGGATTTTTTTAAAAATAATATTATTTTGATAAATATTATTAAAATATCAAAGTGCAAAAATTATTAACAATTTGTATGAATTAACAATAGAGGCACCATGCCATCAATGGGATCTCATATTCTTAAAAAAACAGGTTTCATGTGTAATGTATAAATTCATCTTTAAGGCTGTGGTAGCTAGAAGTAGTGCTAAAGTAGAATTAAGGGTAATAGCTCATGACATTTATGAATTAATGTGGCTGAAATTATTGTTATAAGAATTGAAAGTAATGATGAAGTTACCAATGAGGATATATTGTGATAACAAGGTTGTTATTAACATCTCACATAATCCAATATATCATTACAGGACCAAATATGTGGAGATAGATAAACATTTTATCAAAGGAAAAATAAAAGATGGGGTCATTTGCACGAATTATGTTACGACCACAAAACAAGTTGTGGATATTTTTACAAAGGGGCTTGTCAAACCTTTGTTTGACAAATTGGCAGATAAGTTGGAAATGTTTAATCTATTTAGTCTAGCTTGAGGGGGAGTGTAGGAAAATCTATAAAAAAAAATCTATTTGTGTAGGATATTTACTTGTTATTAGTCAAGTGGTTAAGATGCAATTTATTATAGTCAAGATAAGATTTACTCTCATATTTTTTAGCTAGTTAGGTGTTCATGGTCAAGCTATAAAGATTGGTTGTAATAGTTAAAGAAAAAAATAATAAAAAATTCAAGTAGTGCTTTTGTTGTTTCCTTCCTTGTGTTAGCTTTTAATCTCCTTTTAAAATTTTAAGCAATTTTAAAACATATAACAAATATCAGTTTAACCCAAAGTAAAATAAACAGGGAGATGCAAATAAAGATTTTATAAATGGTTCGACAATTATCTACATCCACTTCCTCTTGCTTCAATCTAAGCTTGAGGTTCCTCCCACTAATTCAAGAATTCTTCCAACTAAAATCTTCAAGTCTTGTATAATTGTATTCAAGGCTCTAATATGCATTCACAACCACTCAAGTAATCCTTTACACTTGAAATAAAATTTTAACATAATAAAAGAAAGAATTCTCCCTAAATCGAATCGATATAGTTTATATATAAAAAAAATTTAAATTGATTGTCCCAATGTAGTTTGGTAAATTTTATTGGTTCAATCGATTTTTTGCACACCTTTACAATCAACATTGGTTGATCAGGAAATATAAAAACTAGTAAAGAGAGCCATTTGCATCTTGGTAGTCTTGCATAAGATAGTGAAAGGTAAAGATAGGTATCAATTTCATTTTAAGAGGGGTTTAGGAAGCAACATGAAAAAACTATTGTGTGGGTGTTTTGTGATTGAGATTCCTCCTACTAACTCTTATTCAAGTGGGTGTTCTTCGAGTAACTAATCCCTACATAAAAGTTGTTTGGAAGACAAACCCATGAGGAGACAAATGATTCGGTAAAGTTTCAATTACTATTTTGAGCTTTTGGGGCTACTATAAAAGGATTAAAGCATTGCATACTAATAGTATAAGTTGATGTTATTTTTTTATTTATATGGGGAAGTTGTTGATTATCACTAATTGATGGCACTGCACATCTCTTCCCTCTTCTTTTTGTTATTATGGAGGAAGAGGGAACATTTATTTGGTTTTGGTTTCCATATGAATTCATATACAACATATTGCAAGAATTCTACAAAATTAAAATTTTGATTGGATTTGTCTCCTTAATAGATAAAATTAATGCAACAATTAAGAGATGAGTTATTTAAAGGGAGAAAAGATGTGTTTAACATTGATTTTTTCTTATCTACTATAGAGACAAATTCAATTTTCCTTTTTTTTTTTTTTACTATTTCTTTTATGAATGGGAAGTCATATTTTTGGGAGACAAGTTTCACATGGATCTTGTTGGTATAAATGCTTATATCTACCAAATTTCTTTTTCAACCATGTCGATATGTGGACTTTCACTACGAATTGGCAAACAAATGAGTCTAATAGTACCTCAACTACATTGGGATGAACTTTTGCACACAAAGATAATAGGGAAAATTCTGCATATGCCTCTCCGATAGTCAAGTTAGTTTAGGATCAATAAATGAAACTTAATAAGAAAAAATTGAGTCTGAGCTAGTAGCTTACTTTTCACATCAAGTAGAGAGTGAGAACATATGAGAGTAAGGGATAGAAGGAAGCAATATATAAGAGACAACAAACTTGCCTTTTTCTAGGTCTTGAACATCTTTATGTAGTCTCCATTGTCTTAGCAATGGTTGTTTGGCCTTATTTGGGCCAATGGTTACCTTGTTGGTGTACAAACATTGGGCTAGGGCACCAATAATTAGATAATTCTAACTTTTTAGGTGTTGTGTGAGCTTTTTCACAAAGGGAGTCGTTGATTGGTTAGGGTTGTCTTAAGTGTCAGCCAAAGGATCATCAAGGATGTACGCGTATTAGCCAATGGATGCTAAACGACCTTGTAGGTATAACTTTATTTTTATGTAGCCCTTTTTTAATGCTTAGCTAGATAGAAGGTTCTTGTTAAACTCTTGTGTCTAGTTATGAAGGTTTGGGCACCGCTCAAGAACTTTTCTTTGGTCGAGACTTTTTCCACATAGGAGCATTAGAGCTAAGATACAATGGAATGACAAATGAGATGGGGGCCTAATTTGTAGGTAGGAGTGACAATTCGTGTTTATGAGTTGTGTTTGTGTCATGTTAAAACCTAGATATCCTACCACATAGGTCAACCCAAACTTGACACAAATAATAATTATATTAAAAACATAAACCCAAATACGAAATAAAATAACACATTGTGTAATCCATTTAACTCATTTAACAAGTAAGTCCTTCAATTTAATAATCATATTAAATTACATCTTATACAAGTATATATGATTAATATCTCAACTAAACATATTTATGATTCAATTGATCTATTTATTTAAAAATAAAATTAAAATGAGTCAAATATGAATTAAATAGTTTAAAGTTATAATTATGTTAATTAGTAGGATTATTAAATGAGTTAATTTAAGTCAAATATATATTATATAGGTTGATAAAAAAAAATTATTTATTCAATTAGCTACATAGGTTAAAACTAATTATACTTAGCCCAGATTTGTACAAAAACATATTTGATTCAAGTCATGTTGGCTAGCAGTATCGATCAATGCCCCCTCTAGTTGTAGGCTCTAGTGTTCAAATTTGTAGAGTGGGCAAAGGGCCTGGGCCAATCAGACGTGTGTTTTTATTTTTATTTTTATTTTTATTTTATATTTTTAAATAACCATATTCCTTTATAAAACAGACTCTTAGGGATAGGACAAGTTGATGCTCTTGTCCAGGATAGAATTATCCCTGCCCCGGATAGCGTTGAGGGGACTAGGATTTTGAACTGCTCTAGGGCCCAGGGTTTTGGGAATTTTAGGGTTTATGGCAATGTGGCATAGAGCTAGGTTGTGCTCCACTAGCAAACTCCGTAATTTCTCCACAGCTGTACGACAACATATCGAAGACGAGGGGGATTGGTTCTACTCCTCTGAATGGTGGGGTGACCAGTCCGATGGCCACACTGTTCTCCGATCAACTTCCGACAAAGGAAACGGCGTCGTCTCCGTTGTTGCTCACCACTCTTCCAGACCGGTTCCTCCCTCTACCTTATTTATATGTGCCTGTTGTGTGTCTATTTAATTGTTTACTGATTGAATGGATTGATTAGTATTATTAGTCCCCAGAATTTTGAATGTTCTGTATACTTCCAATGATGGAATTCATATGGCTACTTCCTCCTTAGCTTTGAGGTGGCAAATTTCAACGAATATTTAAGCATTCCGACGTTATAGTATTTGGGTTTGAGCCATTCTAAGAGTTCCTTTTCTTTGAATTTTCAACTGATTTTCATCATTTTCTGAATGAAAATTTGAATATATTGTTGATTTTTTTCTTCTTTATTTTCAAGGTGTAATGAAACCAGTGCAAATCAAAGTTTAGATACCGTGAAGTTGAATCTCAGAGAATCATTACTTTCCGTAGATTGTCCTACAGGAGGACATGCAATAAGTTAGGGTCATTGTGCTAAACTCAAAAACGCCTTGAATTGGATAGATTACCTTTTAACTTCAGTCTAGGGCTCTATAGAGCCTGTAGCCCATATGGTTTTCTGTTGCACAACTATGTCTCAAATGATCTTTGAGAAACTAGATCAACATGGAACATATGGTTCAAAACTGAACAAGGGAGAGGGATGGGTATTCATTTTGAAACATTTTACTGACAGGAGAATTAAATGTGAAAGGTGAATCTCAAAGATAGAACACACCTAGAGGGGGGTGAATAGGTGTTATTGACCAAGTTAAAAGGTCTCCCAACACAAGTTATTTGACCTTAAAATTTTTACAAATTTTCCTTCTCTTTACAAACACTTTCAAACACAAAGCAATGATCACAAGTAAATATGAATGCAACAACACTCCCCAACAAGATTAAAATGCAAGTCACATGCATATGTTTCAATACTCCCCAAGATTAATTCATAAAACAATTGTCTCCTTAACTTATTTCCAATTACTACAAGATATCATTAACCAAAATGAACAGAAGAATTATTCAAGATATTCAATGGATAATCACACTTATTTCAACTCATTTTTCTTTCATTCAACCTATATGCCCAAGTAGTCAATGATATTAAAAACTGAAAATAAATCAAAGAGTAGAGAATGAGAGATCAAAAACTGAAATTTTAATTTAGAAAACCTTCGAAGAGATCAAAAACCATAAAAAACATTCACTATGAAGAACAAAAACTGAATACAATGTTTTGCCTAGCTCAAGCCTACCAATCCTTCACGGACCACTTGACTAGTACTTTGCACTTTCAGCTTCTCACCTTCTTCTTTTGGAGCACACTTGGAGTTCACACCAAGCTCGATCTTGGCCTCTTTTTGAATCCACATAAGAAGAAAATGAGTTTTTACCCAAACCCACATAAATTAGAAATTGAGAGATGAATGAAGAAATCAAACCATTTTTTTTCTCAAGAAAATTCATTGAAAACAATTTGGAAAACAATAGGAAAGTTGAATTTTCTTGGCAACCAAACAACCCAAAATAGGAAAGGAAAAGAGAACCAAAAGGGATGGCTGCTGCTGCGTCTCTCTCCGTAAACAAGAAGCAAGTTTTGAGTTTTTAAATGAAGGAAGCCCTTGATCCAATGGATGAGATTTCATAAAAAAAGTGTAAGCTGGATTGTTCTTGGAACAGAGCATTTTGAATACTTAGTAAAAAAAAAAATGCTTCATAAACCTTTCTAACTCCTTAAAAAATATTTTAAGTGAAACAACATTTAAATAATATGGTTGATTCAATTCCATTCAACTCCAACCTCAACTACATACCTTAGTCTTTTGAAAAATTCAACAACTTAATCTTCATTAGGCAAGTAGTCCGAATAAGGATTGGAAAAATCGAGTTAGGAGACACTTAAGAATTTTGTCTGGAATTGCCAATCTAGCTAAACACTCACAAAATGAATTTGGACACCAAATATATTGCACATTGCTGTTTGATTACTAATTCATGGTGGGTAAAGCTGTAAAGCTGTTGGGCTTATTGTTTGGACTTGTTGTGTGGGTTAGTTAAGCATTGGCTATGCATCTTATGTTAATTAAGGAAAAAATTGTAGTGGCTAAGGTTTTTGTTTCTCATTTTTACTGCACACCACTTATTCATTTCTTCATAAACCACACTGAATTTGTTTGTATCAGAATTAAATAATTCTTGAATGTTGTCAAAAAAAGAGTCTTGAAAAAGCAGTAGAAATATAATTCTTTTGCTCTGAGATAAGATGTCTCTCTCCTTAATACATTTTTTATGGGTTACTAAAAAATTTCTGGCAGGAATTTTGGTTTATCCTGGCTTCATGGCTCTCTCATCTTCTTTTCTGCAATTTTTTCCCAATTTATTCCAACTTTGAAGTTTTGTTGTTACCATGTTGTAGCCTGTAGGTAGTATTTCTTCGATGATGTTCTTGATTTAATTTATTGCAGAGTGAAATTCATTGGCCAGGAATGGAGAGATGGCTTCAGGAAAGGTATGCAGAGATGCATCCAGGTTCTGAAAACAACGAAAAATTCAGGATACTTGGTTATCAATGGCGTGTGCTTCGCTTCAATGATGAAACTCGCCAAAGCACTGCTAAAATAATGGCTGCTTACCGGGAATCAGATCCTGGTTCTGTATTCATTATGCAGCAGGCGAATTGTCTGGCTGTTCCATGTAAATACCTTCACTTTTTTTGGATAATTCTGCCACAGTCGCTCTTCCTGAAGAACACTGTAAATTCATCATCTCCTTGTTACTAAAATTTTTACTGTTTTTGTTTCATTAAATGTCATCCTTCACCATGGTGTGACTAGCATCATCTTCTTCAAAGTCATGACACCTTAGTTTGGTGGATGCTCTTTTTGTTATTCAGACTGACATGGAATTGGTGGGATCATGAGGAAGCATGAGTTAACATTATCTCTGCCTGCTCAGAAAACCTGTTGATTAGGGTGAGATTACTAGCATGGATTTGCGTGTTTTAGTGATGGGTTTATGGGAGATCTCAATATTTTGATGTTAAAGGAGCTGAGTCTAATATTTGACTGTGTGGAGCTCTTGTAGGTTCCCTTTTTTTTTTAATTTTTTTTTTTTAAAAATAAGCTCCTAATATCTATTGATCTTGGAGTGTTCTTTTGTTTGGTTGCCCAAACTTCCAAGCTTAGAAATGATTACCCTTAAAAAAAGAGGAACTCTGACCTTGGAGGATTATTTGAAATTACATATCCTTAGTGATTGTCTTTGGATTTTGTTTCCTGTTTATGGTCATAATGAGTTTAGGCTATTGCTTTCCTAGTTTTCTCTTTGAAGGAAATTGTTTCCAATTTGCATCTCCTCTTCCTTCTTCATTTTTCTCTCAACAGAGTGAAAAATGATTGGAAGAAAAAGAAGTTACCAGCTAAATCATAACTAGAGATATTGGATAGAAACAATTATTCATAAATTTTCTTGCCATGAGCATTGCAAGTGTTTCAGCCAATCCCCTATAGTAACTAAAGATACTGTAAACATATCATTTTCTGCTTAAGAGCATTTTCTTTTCCCCATGGATTCAAGCAAAATGTTTCTTGATTCTTTGTTAAGGACTTTAGTGGCTTTGCAATTAATATTTGCATCCTATCTTATTGAAATATTAATGACTTTGTAACTACCAAAAAATATCGAAATTCTGAAAAAAAAAAAAAAAAAAAACTGTAATCTCATAATTAGCATCACTATATTCTTCCTGGAAGTGAAAATAAAAGGGGAAAAAAAATGAGAAACATAACCACTGTATTGTGAGTTACGAATATTTTATGCAACTGGACACTCAGCAGTATGCATGTGTGCTGATCTATCTTTGTGGTTCTGTCCTAATTTGGTTTCTCATCTTAATTAATTATTATTATTTTTTTGAATAATGAAATGTTTTGGGTGATATTGATTGGTATCAAGTTTTTATGATCGCAGAGGTCCAGATTCATAGTTTGTGACACTTAGCACTTAATTACATACAACTGTAGCTTGTAATTTGTTCCAGTTATATGAATACCATTTTGTATGAAATGACTAATTGATTGAAATTTTCTTCAATTTTGAGTTGGGAGAAATCCTTGCTGGAAAGAAGTAGATATGGCAAAGAATTATTAAGTTCTACTTCCCCCAATCTGGTCTTATTCTAGTGATTTGGTTCTTTGGAAATTTATTTACGGGGCCCTGTACTTAGCTGTTTTTTACTCTCTCTCTCTTTCTTGGTTGAGGACATAAGAATTTGGTTTCTTGACAGAATGTTAAATAGATAATACTGTCTAGTCCTTGTTTATAGTTATCCTTCATATTTATCTTTGTTTTGAAATTTGATATATTTTAACTCAACGATTGCCTTAAGAGAAAAAAAATCTCAGTACTTGTTGATGTCTGTGCCATCCAAGTGAAGCTTCCTAGGTCATTTGATCTTTCATTTAAGATTAAGGTTATGTTTGGTTTTGGAAAGTACCAAGGAAAGAAAAAAATGAGAAGGAAAATGATTTTCTTATGTTTGGTTGTATTATGAAAAATATGAAAGAAAATAAAATATAATTAAAATAAGTTAGAAACTTGTGCATTTTCTAATTATTTAATCTTCATATCGAGCAGCTAAAATAAGTTATTTAAGTTTGAAGTATCAAATAAAAATAATTTATTGGCTTTAAATCTATTTTTTATTGTTTTTCACTTTTCCCTTCTTTCTATTTTTCCTCTATATTTTTTTTCCCTCAAATTTTCCAGGAACCAAACATAGATTAAGTATTATATATATATATATATATATATATATATATATATTTTTTTTTTTTAATTTACCTTTTGATATGTCTAATGTCATTTTGCAGATCTGAAGAGTGTGTTATCAGTTGGGTTGGCTAGCATAGCATCTTGTAATTATGATCTCATGAATGCAGTAAATGGGAAGAAGACAATGAATATTTTGTGCATCGGCCATGGTGGGGGAAGCCTACCTCTATTTTTGGCTAGTAAAATTAAAGGTCATTGAACTTCAGTTTTCTTAAATCATAATTCATTACTTTCTCATTTGGAAATCATCAAGCATTCTTTACCCTGCTATGCCTGTTTTGATTAGTGTTATATATAATAGAACATTGATTTGTGATAAGAATGCTTTCATTCTGTTTTCATGTAATTGCACTATTGAAGTGGAATTTGGCACAATGATTCTTTCACATGTTTAGATATGGGGTGTCAAAATCCCAAGAAGAGATGAGTTTGTATATGAAGTGCTTTGATTGTATGTTAGAAGCAACCTTCAGTGGAATCCCAGGATTAGATTGGTGAAATTTATGTTTCATTTTTTTCAGTGTTGAATCCAATAGTGTAGTCTACAAACTGAAAAAGGATTTATTTATTTTCAAAGCTGGAATCCTTGAAGTGATTTTAGGATCTGATAATGCTTTGTCCAACACTCCTGAGATCAGAGCTGTCTGAAATACGTAAGCTCATAATTATGGTACTATTAACCCCATCTTTACTGATAGACTACCCTTTTACGTGGACTGAGAAATAATTGTGCCATCTGAAAACGATGAAGCCATTGTCTTTTTTTCTCCCTGGTGGCCTGGAAGCACTCTATTTAATTGATACATTTTGAGATGTTTCTCTTTTTCTGCAGTATGCTTTTATCTTCGCATATCTGGAGGCTTCTGCAGCCTGCCTATGCTGGTTTCTCAACCTGGCTTTGAAAAATGCTATTAATTTGATTTGAATTGATTTTATTTTTTAAATTCTAATTGCATTACAGTCTTGACTCATAATTTGATGCTCCTTTCAGGTGCTGTTGTTCATATAGTTGAAATTGACCCTCTTGTTATCTCAGCCTCAACCCAAGCAATGGGGTTCCCGCATTTCTCAGTCATGAGCCCATCAGGTGAGCGTGTTCTCTCAGAACCGGATCCAATCAGTGAAGTATTTTGGAAAGGTGTACATGAGAGGCTCTTTCTCTTCGAATCAGATGCGGAGGAGTTCATCCAGAATGCCAATAAAATCTATGACATGGTCTTTGTTGATGCTTATGATGGTGATGACATCTTTCCCTACAAGCTACGGGACCCAAATTCCCCATTCCTCAAAGCTCTCAAGAACCGGCTTAACTCTGAGCATGGGACAGTAGTGGTAAACCTTCACTCAGATTCAGACATTCTGGATAATGTTGGGTCCATTCCTTCTCCACCGATGGGAAGGTATGTTTCTGGAGTATGCCGAGCATATAAGGATGTGGTAGCCGGAAATGGAAGGTGCGGGTTGGGATTCACAGTTTCAGCTCCTTGGGTGTGTAATACATCTCTTGCTGTGTGTAGAGGGTTCCGGACAGATGGTGGTAGTTTAGACAGGGATAAGGTTCTGAACACTCTAATATCTAAATCCCTTGAAGTGGAAAATGTTATGAACTTGCCTTTCTCATGTTTGCAGTATATAAAGAGGGGCTTCATTCTTGCTGATTAGTCTTTGAAAGCCCAGTCATGGAAGCAGTTACCCATGATCCCTGGTTTTCTGCCAAGTGAATTTCCAGAAATTGGGTTGGCTTCCTAGTTGTTTGTTCTACTTCTACCCATTCCAGATTAACAGCACAGACCATCGGGTGGTTGTACCAATTTTGGCTTCACTTTTCAAGGGGGTGAAGCAATCAGAACTACTCATCATTTGCACCAAATAAAACTCTTTTCTGCTGTCAGCATTTGTGTTTGATTATACAAACATGGAAAAAGGGAAAAGGAAATTTTGTAAGTGTCTTGGTGTACAGTGGTTGTGTGCTTGATAAATTAATAGCATGAGCTCTTGGAACTTTGAAGGGAAATCATTTACATTATTTCTCCAACTCACATATAAATTTAAACGATAATGAAAAAATTCGAATAATTCATATGGGGTATAATTATAATTTAGATCAACCTTTATATGATACTTTCAAAGGAGTACATCATGTTTCGAAGAGGATGTAAAAATCATTAGGAAAAGTGGGTTTTGATTCATTAATTTGAAAAAAAATTGAAAAAGGAATCTTAGTTTTTATAAATTAATTTTATCTTCGTCCACCTAAAAATGTTTTTAAATATATGTACTTTTTCCCAGATAATTATTTCATAAAATGATCTATTACTTATCAGGATAATAACACCAATTGATAATTTTTCTTGACAATTGATTTGAGGTCAATAAAATAAGAAATTTTAAAAATTAAAAATACAATTAAAACTAGAAAAATTTTAAAGTTAAAAATATAAAAATAAAATATTAACATTCATTTAGCTAAATCATATTAATAGAAAATAAAAATTCCAGAAAGAGTTTGAAATATAATGGGAGTCAATATTTTATTTTATTTTTAAAATTTTTAAGTTTTTTAGATTTAATTGTATTTAATTTTTAAGTATTTGAGTTTTAATTATATTTTTATTTTTTTAAATTTCTTATTTTATTGTTGATGTTAACTAAAATAATTTTTATTTAATTTTATTAAAAAAAATATAAGAAGATAAGTGAATTTATGTAATATAAGATGTAACATCATTATTAGAAATTTTTTACTTATAACTTGAGGATCTTGGAGAATTTTAGCAAAATGATTTGTATCTCATATTATATAATAAAAAAATTATAATATATTTATTTGTAAGATACTTTTATCAAATTAAAATGATAAATTACTTTTTTAAATAATTTAATTTAATATTATGTATTTTAAAATAGATGAAGATAAAACTGATTAATAAAAGTTGATGTTTCTTTTATATATATATTTTCAAATTAGTGAATTAAAACGTAATTTTTTTAAAATCATTTCTATAGGGTGTAGAAAGTCATTTTTGCTCTAAATAATTATTATTTCATAATTAAGAAACTAGATAAATAAAAATGAAATGATAACTTCAAAGAAATCATATTAAGATTAGGATGTATAAATTTCATACCTAGGATGTATTTTATTTTTACAAAGAATATATCTATTTTTACTAAGGATGTAATTAGTATAGTAATAATGTACAAATCGATTATTTGCCTCCTAATCATCATTTCATTCCTATGAGGTCATGGATTAAGAAATATTAAACGATAATTTGGAAGAAATCATGTTGAAACAAGGATATACAAGTCTCAGGATGTAGTTATTTTTACCGAGGATGTACAACACACACACACACTTACCATCCATGTCTATATAGTCATAAATTAATAAAGAATTTGTGATAATTTGGAAGAAATAAAGCAAAAATGTATAAAAGATAGTTAATTCAAATTTCATCCAACATTGAGTAATCAAATCAATAATCAAGATTTGCCTAAATGCTTAGGTTGTTAACCTCATCAAGGGATAACTCTTTATCATTGTCCTTCGGATTTTTTCTAACAATGCACAATATAAAGTATCGAGATCATAGGGTATCAATAAATGACAATAAAATCTATGGCCTATAGGGTATCAAGATCCACAATATTACCATAACTATATGTGTAATGATCTATTCCCTGCAAATATTGTCCACTTTCGATCCATTGGATCTCACAACTTTAAAATGCATCTACTAATTTAAAAAATTTCATACATATCCCATATGAGATATCACAATATGAACCGATAAAACCTAAAGATGATTTTTTTTTTCTTTCTATAGGTTAGTAACTATATTCTTTTGCTAACTCGGATATTGTATGGAGTTAAATATTACCTCTAAATTTTTTCATCACTATATTTTAGGAGTAATGAATTCTAAACCCAGAAGGAACAAATTCCTTTCACTCATACAAATAAATAAACAAAACTTGTATTAACACCATAAAAGACTAAGAAGAGTGTAAGAGTGTATATCCTAATTGTGTTTAGGGATAATCATATATATATATATTTGGCTACATCCTAGAAAAAGAAAGGAAATGTTGTATTGAGAAGTAGGATAGACGACACTAGTTGTGGCGCTAAAAAATTAGTCACCATTAATAATAATTGGAAAATTTTGTATTAATAAGGAAATAAAAACTTAATATTAATCCATAATACTTCTTTTCAATAAATTTATCATTGTTGTTCACAAAATCTATATTTAAATCACTTTATTGTCATATAAAAGCTAATACAAAGAAAAAAATGAAAATAACAATAAGAACTTTTAGGTTGATTTTGGTGTGGATAACATTTTTTTTTTGAGTTATATTCTCTAAAAATGATTTTTAATTTTTTTTTTCTTGAAACCATATTCGAACAATTAAAGTAAAAATAAAATTTATAAAATTTTGTTTGATTTTAATTTTCTCTTACATAAAAAAATGATAAAAATAAATATAATTAAAGTTTTATAAGATACACTTATGAGATATATAATTAAAAAGCATAATATTACATTTTCTATGATGTGTATATATATATATAAAATAAGATACGTGTGCATGCTTATAATAAATTATGGGAAAATTACCCTTTAGGGTGGGTGGGGTAAAAAAATGACTCAAAAGGGTGAGTGAATGTGATAATTCTTATGAAGGCCTTATATTTTTATCAGACCAATTTGCCTTTTAATTAAATTCTAAAATTAGAATTTTTAAAGAAAAGAAAAATTGAGAAAAATAGAGAAGAAACTTGTCGTTCCAATGCTCTCCTCGTGAAGGCTTCCTTTTCGTATCGTATTGTGTCCTCAATGACATACTCAATCTGGTGTATTCGTCTTCAGTTCCACTATTCCAATGGTGTCTCCGTCGAAGGCTTCCATTTTGCATCATCGTCATTGTGTTTCCATTTTCGACATTGTGTCTTTGACGATATCTTCAACTACATCTTTTTTCAATGTATGTGAAATACTTGAAATTTTTTTCATTTAAATATTAGAAATCTTATTTATTGTGATTTTAGTTTCTAGGGTTTATATGGGGTACTTGTTCACATTGGTCTGCATTGTTGTGGTGTTATGTTCTTTGATTTGCAAGACTAAATAAAAGTGGATTAATATTATGAAAATTGCTTCTAGATGAGGATTTTGGTAATAAAAATAAGAGAAACTATTTTATAATCATTTTAAGCCTTGATTAGAATGGATGAATGAGATGCATTAGGATATGCAGAGCATATTCAATTGGAAGGATGTTCAGAAGTTGGTTTTATCTTGCTGGAAAAAATTTTCTATAACATTTTAGTTATTATAATCATTTAAGTAGCTAATTTCATGGGGGATATTAGTATTTCAACAGTAAGATATAAGGAGGATGTTGTTATTTTAAGGCTTTTATGTTGACTTGTGTATTGTCATCATTTCAGGGCTTTATTCTCTATAGAAATTGTCTTCTTAATTATGTATAATAATGGAAAACCTACTTCTAGTTCATGATCAATTATATAAGAAACAGATAACCAAGGAAAATGGAAAGATAGAGTATGAATGAAGTTTGATTGCATTATTTTAATTGGTTATTTGGAGAAAACCAATATGACCTTTTATTAAAGTTGTTGTAATTATTTTGGTTATTAGCTGTAGGTAGTCATTGAAGAATCTAGAATAAATAAGACTTTAAAAATGTTCTTAAATATCCCAAAATGCAAGTAAGACTTTCTAAAAGATAGGACTATGTTGGGTTTTGTAAAGTAGACTTTATTTATGAATGAAAATCATTTTTGGTTTGATTATGGTTACTAATAGGTCTATGAAATTTTGTTAGTGCATTAGCTCCTTTATTATTCTTAAAATGGAAATATTTTTAGTTACTTTGTGCAAAGTTGGACTTGGTATGGAAAATGAAGGCCATTCCATGACTTAGTTGCCTTTTAATTCCAAACATTCTTTATCCTTCCAACAATTCGTACTTAATGATTCCTTTACTGGGGAATTAGAATATATAGTTGATTACCCACAAGTAATAATGTTTTATTTGTCTCGTTTAAAATGCTCTAGTACATTTGAATTAAAAGCATACAGAAAATCATTTGTGTACATATGAATTGGACCCATGAACTCTTTATCATTACATTGAGTTTCATTGTCAAAAAATTAAACCCATTAAAGTTGAAAGCATCGAACACTCTTCTATAAACACCTTTGTAGAATTATTTTTTGTATAATTAAACCTATAGGAAACTTGAATCCCAACTAGTCCAATATTTTTAGATGAGTCCAAGCATCATAATTGGTTCTCTTTGTATGTATCATTTACACTTTTGCTTTCCTATATGAGTATCGGTGTGCAATTCTTATAGGATACTTGCTTCTTGGTTTTAATTGATTTATTTTTTATTTTCAACTTCCTTAATAGATAGATCATTGAAAAAGAAACTTTACCGAAAGTGAATTTTTATAAAATATTGAAGTATAAGAAAGGAAAGGTAGGGATAAAATAGAAAAGAAAAAGAGTTCTTATCATAAATGTCTTTTTTTTTTAACTTGGTTTTAATTGATTTTTTTCTTCTATACCATTGTTATAGTCACTTGTATTTTTCATTAATTTTATCTCTTGCTTTTTGGATTTTGTTTAGATTCTCGTTTATCATTTTGTAGTCAAGTGGTTGGGATTTTATAAATTAGGGCATAAACTGATAAGATGAAAAAATAAAGTTAATTCTAATAAGGATCAATAACAATAGCTACACCAAAATAAATAAAAGTACAACACTAATGCATTACATTTACAATACAGTTATAGTAGAAGTACAACACATTAGAACAATAGTTGATATATTGTACTTTTAAAATTTTAGAATGACGTCAAATCAAAATCTAGCTTAATTTAAATTTTATAACTTGTTTTTATATATTATATACAGTTTAGAAGGTTGCCCATGATGAGTATTAACAATGTGTACATATTGGATTACCGTTAAACAACCTAAATTTGTTCTCATGAGTACATTGGTTCAGTGTGTTTGCAGTAGCTTATATGAAACTATGTTTGGGATCACTAACAGTAGTTACACCAAAATAAATAAAGGTACAATACAAATGCCCTATATTTACAATAAAATTGTATTAGAAGTACAACTTATTATAACATTACTTGATTTATTATACATTTAAATTTTTTTAATGATGACCACTAATTATTTGTTGTAAATTCTATAGTGCAACATGGACCATAATACATGGATAAAAGGCAAAAAAAAAAACAAAATGATACCATCAGGTTTGAACATTCTTGTAATTAGTATTATATTATTTTAACTATATTAATGTTTGACATTGTTGTTTAATCTTATTGTATTAATTTTTATTTTATAATATCGTTTATTTACTTCTATAGGAGGTCAAAATAAATAGTTGTTGCTCCACAAAAAAACTTAGACATCTACTTGATGATCTAAGTGATGAAAATAGGACTATAATTCAAGATATTGTCTTCGGTGGATTGCTTCAACTTTCTTCCACAGAGCAAAGGCATAACATATGCAGATGGATGATAAATCATTTCAATATAGCCCACTATAGGTTAGACATAAGACAAGAAAGACAATTTTCAATTACTTGTTTTGATGTAGGTGAAATTCTAGAAATCCCATATGTTGGTAAGAGGCTCCTACTTTCATATACTAATAGGAATAATAGAATGGAAAACCTATCACTCTTTAGAGATAGGCTTATCTTAATGGAAGACATGGACGACTTCAAAAAATTGTTTATCTTCTTCTCATGTGCTACATTACTTGCTTCAACATCAAATTGGATGGTAGCCATGAGTTGTGGTGTACTTTACTTGCTAGAGACTTTGACATCAATGTTAATTGGGGCCAATTTGTAGACACATTGGTTGTTGGAATTAGACATTTTTTATTAGATAAAAGCTCATGGTTTACAGATTGTTTTTTTTTTTTGTAGGTAGATACCATATTTTATTACATGTTGAAGACTTTCATATCATTTTCTATGTTTTAACAAGTATTTTCTAAATAACAGACTGATATGTGGAATATTTTTGTATCAATTTTTTTATGTAAATAAATTCTACATTCCAATTATGTTGGTGCCACTTACCATCTCTACATGTAGAGTGTGGAGTGATGACTTGATGAAGAAAATGGTGCATGTAGAGTTGCAGGATTATGGTGACTTTGGACTACTCCATGTAAGAGGCAAAATTTTCTTTCTACTATTTCTTTTATTTTCATATTTGAAAACTAATTTTTTAAAAATTATATATTCTTTTTATTACTGTAGGTTCAGAAAGATGAGATGGGGGAAAATGCACATGAAGACCCTACTAATCTAGTAGATGAAGTTGAAAAAAAGACTAGTGATATAAGAATCTTCTACATCTATTCTTTTATTTAAAGAGTAAACGAAACATGTTATGCATAATAATATACATCTTTTACACTTCGTACAATTTTATAGGAAATTATAGTAGAGTATAATGCAACAGATAGATAGATTTACCAATTACTTTGAATAATAAGAAGAGTAATTGATAAACTAGCAAATCGACATAATAGAAACAAAACCCCATCATCTTCTCATCATAGCGGAAGTCATAACCAACCTAATATCAATTAATCTTTCCTATCACCACCACATGGTAGTAAGGTTTTTATAGCACTAGTTGTTACAATTTTTTTATTATTTTTAATTTAATTTCAAATGTTCTATAATTTTCTCTTAAAAAAATTTTCTGGTTGCCATGCATTGTGAAATTAGCCTATGGATCACTATTGAATGATCTATTTGCTCATGGTGAAGATAATGTAGGCCCATTGACCTCATAGCTAGTAGTATAGCATAGCAGTATACTTTCTTCATCTTTATTTTTTTAATAGTAATTTTTAATATCAAAATATTAATGAGTACATTATAATGACTAGTCTTTCCTATGCACATTATTTTTGTTAATCAATTATTTTTTCTATTATTTTCTATACATAGAGTTGATGATGAAGTACAGATGAATGCTATTATTTCGTACTAGACTGGACATTCTCCATTACGTTCATATTGGCTACATCGACGTGCTATTGCCTTACAATCACCATACGTGGTACAACCATCAATAAGAAATTTGAAATTTTCAAAATTTTACATTATCATAATGTATTGTAATGTTATTGTATTTTTATTGTACCTCTATATTTTTTTATAAAAAAAAATTATTTTATAAATGTCTTTTTATACATCATTGGATTACCATTAACAAATTCATGTGTTGAAATTATTAACTCTTTTTTTTTAAAAAAAAAATTAAGATTATTGTGAATTCATATTTGGCTTGCAAGGTTGCTTCAAACATTGATCATGATAGGAATACAACATGATAGCTTAGAAATGTTAGTATAATAAAAAACAATTCAATATTTTGTCATTTTGGTATATTGTAATGTATCATAATGTTAATGTTTTTGCATTATAATTGTATTACATTTGTATTGTACTTGTATTTTTAACTGAAGTAATGATTCTTTTACACAACCTTCAAACTACTAGTCATTCAATACATCATACCAATGTAATACTCATACAAAAAAGTAACAAATTCATAATAAAAATATAGTAGTCTTAACTCTTTAACAAATTTATAATAAAAGACAAAGTGGTCTCATATACCATGATTTCAGTTTTCAATGAAAATCCAAATATGTTCATAAATATACAAACAAAGTGGTCTCAAATAAGCATGAAACAACTAAGAATTTTTTTTTTCCTATACCATGTCAAACTAGTCCCAACAACAAAGCTAAAATGGATACTTTTTCAATGGAAATCAATAATAATCATATCAAACAACCCGAAAAATAAATTAAAAATAAAAATACACATTCAATATGACCAAAATAATATTAAAAAATAAAAAATAATAAAATTTAACAACATTTTACACACAAAAAATGTCATTTCTTTCTCAAAACCTCCTTCAATATTTCAAATCTAATATATCGGATCTACACTGTTAAAATTATTAATATTTCGTTCCTTCATTGAGTTTTAAATTATTTATTTATTTATTTGCATAAACTGAGGTATTTTTGTTTTTTTGGCGTATAAAAAAAATTATTTTTTCCCACCTTTAATGGATTTCTTGCTAGAGTCACACACAAAAACAAGCTTTGTAGAGACGGTTTCAATTCATGACCTGAAGTATTGAAACTTTTTCCTCTTTGCATTTTTTCTACTTTAATATAAACAAGCTACAGTTGGGGTTAAAGAACACTTTTTTTTTTGTTGCTTTTAACTTATTAAGGGTAGTCTTGGCATTTAAATAATAAAAAAAAGGCTTTTGGAGAAATTATCACATTTTTCTGTCTACCTTTTACCGTACTTATCAAAACTATTAACCATTTCAGGTCATTTTTTTACCCCACCCACCTTAAAGGGTAATTTTCTCTTTTTTATTTATTGCTTTTGACTTATTAAGGGTAGTCTTGACATTTTTTTTTACCTCGTCCACCGTAAAGGTAATTTTCTCAATATTGTATTCGTTTATTATAATTTTTATTCTAAAATGGTTTAGTAAAATATTCTGATATCATGATAATTAATCAAATAAATTATTCTAATATAATAATATATTTATTTATAATAATTCATATTTTAATAAATAAAATAATTATTTGTATCATATTAAAGTGCAACAATATTGCTCTTAAACCCGAAGAACGGTTATCCAAACGATGACTCTTAAAATACGTCATAGGGTGTAATGGTGAATGCCCCTACCCCACTCACCATGGATTGATTTTTAGATGATATGGTTAAAGTCCCATGTAAGAATTGACATCATAGCAAAGTTCATGTACTAAGATATCCTACTTTTAAAATAATATTTTATTTCAAACACGTGTTATACAAATATTAATTATTTTTATATCATGGCATCACAAGGTATTTAATGCTATGTTATTCCCTTTTGGTCTTCAACTATTTAGATTTTTTTTTTTTTTTTGTAATTTTAAGAAAAATTTGAAAACAAAATCCATGCTTTCATGTTTTACATTTTTTTGAAAACAAAATTTGAAAATTAAAAATATTGTTCAAACATTTTTTTTATTTGAAAATAAAAATATAAATATTCTAGATATTAATTTTTTATAATAGCAATATTATAAAAATAATTTAAAAAATCTCTTTTTTAAAAAAGATAATTTTTAATTTTTTGAAAAATAAAATTTTAAGAAAAACTAGGGTATAAAAATTTTAAAATATTCTTTTTTCCAAATATTTTGTTAAAACTAATTTCAAGCAACTTAAATTTATTCATAAAATTAACATATTTTCAGAAAATAATTATTTTCAATAAAAAAAATTATGGAAAATAGTAGTTTAAAGAATAAAAAACATTTTAAGACTTTTGAACTGTATTGTTTTTTTAACCTATATGGCCACACCGGCCCACACTCTTAAGGGAATTTCCCCCCTATTAATAATAGAATCCACCTTGCGTCTGAAAGCAAGACAGGAGGATACATGGCCGGCGGGTCCAGCGACAGCAAGAGCAACTCAGGGCTCGTCTCTAGGATTTCCAATTCAATTTCAGGATCGGGGATTATGTTCCATGGCAAGCGAGCTGCGTCGGATGCCTCCTACGTCACAAAGAAACTCCTCCGAAGCACCGGAAAAGCCGCCTGGATCGCCGGCACCACCTTTGTCATTCTCGTCGTCCCTCTCATCATCGAGATGGATCGGGAGCAACAGCTTAACGATCTCGATTTGCAACAGGCCACTCTGCTCGGTACCACTCCCCTTCCCGCTCGCAACTGATCCATTGTTCTGGTGAACAGCTAGGGTTAGGATTTGGTTTAGGGATTCAATCACATTGTTTAAGTTGATGGATGATGCTTCCTGTGGGAGGGTTTTGGATTTGATGGTGGACGGATGCCACAATTATTTTGGATTTCAATCTGAAATTTGGGAATTAGGGTACATTACATTCTTAGAACAAATTTTCAGTTATGGAAATTGATATTTGATTTCAATTTTAAATTTTCATGCACCGGTTTATTATTTTGAGCTGTCTATTTGTTTGAGAAATTAATAATAATAAAAAAAATTGCTATCTTACTTTTCAAGCAATGGAATGATCAGATTTTGAATGGAAACATCTCTCCTGTGAATCCTTTCTGGTATATCTGATGAAACTTGTTAATATCAACCATACACCAATTTCTTTATGTTTTAATACCTTGTTTGTTTCCAATTTCTCTTATTTGTTTTAAGTTTTGGCATAATCGTCCCTCTCATTGTATGTCTTTAAATTACCTCAACCTATTGCAGATTGGGCAATGACCTCTATCTTAGCTTTTTTTTCTTTCGAGAAACGGTAGATGCTAATAACCACCTCACCTATGAATTAGTTGTGCCACCCTGCCAAAACCCCGCAACAGACATGAGAAGGAACCTCCATAAAGACTGTTTGCCCAAATGCAAAATCAAAGTTGAATACTCTGTTTGGCGGGAAAACCCCTAAGAAAAGAAAAGCAAGGAAAGCACCGGGAAAGTGATTCGGAAAGCCAAAAAAAAAAAAGAATAAAACAAAAGTCAAGATGGAGATGGGACCAACTACCAACTCGGGGATGCGGATTAAGATGAGTGAGACGGACTGATAAGTTTGTTAAAGGATTTACAACTGTCACCACCCACTTGCCTCTTCATTCTCATGACCAAAATCAAAGACCCCACCCCAAGTGTCACGTGCGCAGTGCGTGACAACCCATCACGTCTCCTGATTGGGTGGACCCATCCCCAGTTGCTTCATCTCCAGTTTCTACCTTCAATTCCACCCTTCATTTTATTTTCCAACATAAATAATTTCATATTTTTCTTTTGGAATTTCGCTAATTTCCAATTTTTGAACCCTTCCCCTAAATATTTTCAAATCTCAAGTCATTTGGTCCTGAATTGCTTAAATTATTAGTTAAATGTCAAGTCATTTGTACCTGAAACAAATATCCCAAGTCTGGATAAGGCTATGCCAACTTTGTTCAAAGAAGCCAAGTTCAGCAATTTATTCGAGGATCTCATCTTTTCAAGAGAGGAATTTTTCTATTCAAAAACCAATTCTCCATGCTGGCATAGAAAATCTCATAAATGAAAATGGGATGACAGACCCTGGTATTCATGTTTTAAGGATATGACTTCATCCCATACAAAGAATCAAGAGGTGAGAAAGTGCAATCCTTCCTCCTCCATCTGCATCGGGAATAGCAACGCGTCCCAAGCTTTATGGCCTTCCCTTTCTCTTTTGCCAACCACCTTCCTACTTTTTCCACCTTGCAATTACATTTAGTCATTTACCTTTCCTTCAACTATAATTTTCTTCGCTTTTTCTCTTATTTATGGCCTTGAAGGGGGTTCTAAGAGTCTAAAAGGGAGGTGGAACCAGACCCATTAAATTCAAAATCTCATATATGACCAGCCAAAGGGACAAACCCAAATCACCAAATACATGAAGATGAATATGACATTGCAGCATTGTTTAATCAAATTAGGCAGATGGAGAGACAGGGCCATGTGAAATGGTCACCAGGGCACGTACTTCCAAGGTTACACCTTAGAAATTATCAATTTATATATAACGTACAAACAACCCAAAGGTTCCTTACTATAAAAAGAAGCTCCAATATGCCCACATTTACAGCTGAACAGGGCTGCTAGCTCCCTCATCTTTACACAAAAGCTGAGAATTTGTGGGGGGTTCAGAGATCGAGTAAAATGGGTACTATGAAACTTTGACTAAAAATAATTACCAACATTAGATCTTGACCTAATGACCAGGTCAGAGACTCAGAATTGGTGGTGAGGAAACCACCTGATCAAACCATCGGATGATAAATTCAGTGCAGGCCTACTATTTTGATCATTACGTGAAATTGATGAACATGGAGTCTCAGCTAAAAACACTCTATTTGGTAAGAAATTCTATCAAACAGATTCCATTCTGATAATTTATTGGAACTCAGTTTTATCATACTAGAAGATTAGAGGAGAGAAAGCACAACATCAAAAGGTCACCAGTCTCTGTGAAGAGGCTAAAATAAGGCTCTTGAATGTCATTTTCAAAATATACATAATTTGTGTATGAGAGAGATGTCATACTACTTTTTTGAAAAGCACAAAGGCAGTGAAGAAAATGGAGGAGCATTATTCAGATGGGTGAAAGAAGACAAACAGCCACATGGTAATGTTTAAAAAAAAGGCCAAAACCCATTACTCTATTCCCATCTCCTCTCTCCCCCACAACTAAAGGACATTCATTCCTCCACATACATGAAACACCCTCCTCTCTTTTTTCACCTTTGTGAAAATCCATATTTCATGCTCCAAAATGTTCTTCTTCCCTTCAACAATTCCCACATTTTTTACCTCTCTATCTATGCACCACAAAAACCCATTTCCTCTTTGAAAAGAAAAAGGAAAAAAAAATACATAAAGAAAGAATCCACCTCAAAAAAGAACTTTGCCTCTTTTCAGACCTAACTCTTCCTTTCAGAAATCTGCAGAAAAAAGACACAAATTCCAATCATAACCCCCATTAGACAGCCAGATAAATAAAGAAGATATAGTGGAAAATAATGAGCAATCTCACTTTCAATCCTTACATACCATCGTCTTTCTTCATCAAATTTCTAGCAAACAACATACAGATCACCACAAACCCTAATGCTGCTGCCCCTCCTACTATAATAGCAACTGTCTTCCCTGTAGTTTGACGTGTCCCTGCACCAATCCACCACAATCCCAACATTAATAAAGTAGTCAATGAACACTTTTCTATCATAGGAGAAAAACCCCAAGTTTTTCCAGTAATTTCTCTGTTTTTCCCTACAGTTTACCTGATGAAGATGAAGAAGAAGAATCTGATGATGACCTCCTGGGAACCCCATTTGGGTAGTAGCTGTAACTGATGAAGCACTTGTGGAGATAGATTTGGCCTGAAATGGAGCTTCCACATTCAACTTGAGCTCTTTGCACAGCACTCTTCACACACTCACTACAATCCGCATCACCCACATCCCCTTCACACTGCCCCAACACATATACAGATTCATAGCTGGTGGCATAGAAGCCATGGCCACTAACCATGCCACTTTCCATGGATGAAAAGGCAGTGTCCCTTCTCTCTTCGAACCCACTTCCTGCAACATTCGTGGCACTGCAAGTCTTGTATAGCATCTTCATGCCTGAAATTTGAGCAAAACCCGCTACTTCATAGAGAATGTAGCACCCATAGAGCTGAATCCTAGAAGCTATGGACTTGCCACACAATTTGTCAGACATCTGGGGAAGCTTGTTCACACAGTTGTAGCAATCAGAAGTGGAGAGGTCTCCCCTGCACTGGAAGAGGCCAGTGATGCTAGTTTGGCCAGTACCAGAGGTGGTTTTGAAAAACTTGGCTTTGGTAGACTGAGAAACTAGAGACCCAAAAAGGGCTGAGAGGGCTTGTCCCGCGTTTGGATCTGACAGTGCCTGCTCTGCACAACCCTTGTAGACCAAGGCGGTGTAATCAGTGGCAGATTCAGCAAGTGGGGTGAGCTCAAGATTGGTGAAGAGAACCATAAACAGGAACAGGAGGGAAAAGGGATTTGTGGGAAAACCCATTTGGTGGTTTGGGGGTTGCTGTGTCGATGAATCAAATCATGGGCAGCTGGAGAGATTTTGGGAGTTGGCTGAAAATGACGAAGGATTGGAGGATTGTGCCCTGATTTGTGCTTCTTTTCGGCCAAAGGGCCTCTGGTTTTGTGGTGTTTGGGGAATAGGGATTACTTTCCTTTTGAATGCCTGCCTCTGCCTAGCTTTAGATGTGCAGAGATGAGAGGGCAAATGACAACCCCCTCTCCCCACAGAAGTAGTTTTGAGCTGTACAATAGTACTCCCCAACCCTACCATGTACTCTACTCTCCATATACGGGTGATAATAGGGTAATAAAAATATTACTTTTTATAGAAGCTAGGAATTGTTTATATTTGAAGAGAATGAGAACAAAAGGATTTCAATAAAATAATTTTGAAAAAAGTAACCACAATATTCTCTAGGCTATGAGGCTATGGCGAGTCTGAACTGATAAAAGGGCATCTGACATTGTGGGAGGCGAGTGCAATAGTATAGTGCATGTGGTTTGACTCGAGTACATCAACACTTGAGTTGGGGTTTGAATTCAATAACAACAGGGGTTGGCTCTTCATTCATCATCCTCTTTTAATGTGGAGCCAAACCATCTGAACTCAGCTTTTAATACTTGGGGAAAAACCTCATGACCAAAATGCCTTCAATCACCCATGCCTCCCATGATAGTATTAAGTTCAAAGAAAATGTTCCTTTTTCCCCTGGCAACACACATTCCCTTCAGAATGATAGTAATGTATGACAAGGACTAGCATATTACATCCATTCGTTTTCTTTTTCTCTATGCCCCATAGTTGAAAATAAACTCTAATCCAATTAACAAATCTAACAATGGCAGCACTCAACAAATCAAACACCTACCTTTGATTTTTTATTTTTTTATTTTGGTATTTTAGTTTGTTTGTCATGCAGTAGTATTACTCTGAAACTAACATGGGAATGGTGGAGTTGCCAATAATGGATATGTTTCGTATTTTTACAGTTTAAATTGCAAGAATATATTACTTTTTCTTCTTTCCACATGGCCTGTCCTGACTAGTGGATCCTCTTCAGGGCCACACACAGTTAGGCAAATCCCAGGAGTTTATTCCTCTTATGTTAAGCTACCAATTTTTTGAATTAGATTTTGTTTTATAATGATGTTAAGAGCTAAGAAGTATTTTTTTAGTCTAAACTTCAAAAAAACGTTATCGGTGATTTCTTAATAATATAATATAATTTATTTAGTAGTGATTTTAGGAAACGTTTTTTGTCAAAAAAAAATATTTCTAAAAAAATTAAGGATTCTTTTGATCATATTTCCTAAAACTCATTTTTAAAAATTGTTTTTTATTATTCAATTTAAAAATCATTTTTAAAACACAAATTTTAGAAAATATGACCATATGTGCTCATATTTTCTTTTTGTTTTTAAAAACAAATGAAAACAACTTTTTACTTATTCTCTAAATATTATTTTCTATTTTACTTTGTTTTTAAAATTTACTTCTAAAGAATAACAGTCAAATACTGTTAAAAATTTTTTTAAATAGTTTTCTATTTTTAAAAATATAAAATTATTTTCAAATCACACAATAAAAAAGGTTCTAGGTGTTTGATAAATTTTAGAAAAAGCTTTTAACAAATTAAAAAATTACTTCTAATGTTAAAAATCACTTGTAATGGTTTTTTTTTTAAATATTTGATGGGTGATTTTTTTAAAAACATTTTTAAAGAAAACATTTTCATTAAAAATACTTGGAATAAAAATATTATTAAATGTATTTAAGTAATTTAAAAAAAAAATTAAAATATTTCTTAAAATTTATCAAATATTTATTTATTTTAAGTTAAATGCTATCCTTAAAATCAATACCAAACCGAGAAAGAAAATGAGAGGTCGTAATCGGCCATCACTTTCACATCTTTTCCTTGAGCAATGATTTAAATAAAAGGACTGTGGAAGAAAATAAAATGAAAATAATTTTGACAGTAACGCTTGGGTCTACGACTCTACTGTTATATGAAGTACAATATAGACAAGAATGCATAGCAGCAGCGTGACAGCTCTCTCGGTAGATGTATATCTAAGTAGTGTAATTACAGCACATGGTCCATTTTTTATTTTTTATTTCTGGGAACACTCACTCTTTGTTTTTCACTTGTCTCTAATGCTTGTCGTCTGTGGCAAGACTCGCCTTTCTAATCCCACATTTAATTGTATTCATCTGAATCTAATTACCAACAAGACAATTGCATTTGGGGGTATTAATTGATCACTTTGATTTTCTTAATTAACATGATATAAAGGAACGCACCAAATGCACTATGCGTAAAAACTAGGGCCGGAAATATGCAACTTAGGGACGGGTCACCTCATCCGTCATCTCTGGATTTCAATCAAACTACATACACACGGGAATAAAAAAACACAAAATATTTTGATGTGATTTGACGATCAATGCAATTTTTATGCCCATGGAATATACCAACGTGCAATAATTCATTAATAAAAACAAATGAGAAATAATACAATCGTGAAGATCTTTTTCTTTTTTCTGGTTGTATGCTCTAAAAAAATAAAACCTTAAATTATAAAAGAATTAAATATATAATAAGGTAAACTTGTTATTCATCAAATAAAAAAAATAAAAAAAATCTAAGGCATGTTGCACCCTTCAATTCCTATAAGTTGATCAATTCCCATGAGCTCAATGGAAAGTTCAACCCCTGACGTCTCCTACGAAGCACAACAAAGTTTTGTCATCTCTAATGAAAACATGAGCCATGTGAACCCATTTTTGTTGAACTGTGATTAGGTGTAGCACATCCTTTAAAGTCCATTGGGATCTTATGTGTAAATCCATTATGCCCAACACCATGGATCATGTGTCATCTCTTTTTATGCATTTCCTTCCCCAATGAGAATATTGTATGATGCAAGTGGATGACTTTGAAATAATAAAACATTAAAATGAACAACACTTTACTATATGGAGTTTTAAACTAAAATTAGTATCTCGAAAGATTTGCCTTTCCTTTAGAATGACTTTTTGTTTGTTCTTAAACTAAAATTTGCTTTAAAAATTGGGCTAAAAGCAAAGCTGGTTGTGATTGTGAAGGAAACTGCAGAAGAGTAGAAGAGGTTGTATTCAAGGCATGGCCTCTAAGCAAAGAAAAAAGCAGAGTGTGACTACATTAAAGGTTCCCAATAATAATAAGCCCCCATTATCTTTCATTCTTGTCTAATAAGCTCCAAACACTTGTGATGTGATGGAAATTTTGAGCTTTTCTTGATCAACTTCTTGAATTTCACACCTTATTTTCTTTAATCATTGGCCTTCCCATGCATCATCATCATCATCATGATTGTCCCTGTCCCCAAAATATATTGACTTTTACACAAAAATATTCCATTTTAAATAAAGAAATATTAAATCTAGATTTTTTTCCTTAAAATAATCATCAAATATTATTTTTCTTTAGAAAGAAGATAGAAATGAAAACTTTTTTGTTACATTATATTTCTAGTCATTACCTAATTGATTTGATATATTTAATTATCAATTATCATATTTTTAAATAATTAAAAATATATAAAATTATGAAAATAATTGTATGATATCATACAACTATTTTGGTAATTTGGTATGCTTTGAATTATTATTATTTTTTAAATGATCATTGATAATTAAATAATATGGAAAGGAAAATTTTAGTATTGAAATATAAAAATTTTACTTGTCAATAAAATTAAGAGAAAATTACTATAAAATATTAAATTTAATTTTTTTAAATAAAAATACTTATTTTTAATAAAAAAAAAAAACTTCAATATTTTAACCAAGCAAAATTAGTAATGAAAAAAAAAATAAGTAAAATAAATTTGAAACGTATATGAAAATAATTTATTGACTTCAAATTAAATTTTTTTCACTTTTTCTTTCCTTTCGATTTTTCTTTCTATTTTCTTTTTCTCATATTTTTCTTCAAATATTTTTGGGAACTTTTCAAAAAACTTCGAATTAGTCAAGTATATAACCCAAACTTGAAGGGTGTAAATGTCAAACCTCACTACATTGCTTAAAGTGGACTATCTTGGGCTTGATTAAGAAAGTAGCCCATTTTATTTTATTTGCAAGTATTATGACTTGTAATCACACACCGTAAAGTACTTTTCTTAGTCAAACATGGATGAATTTTTTTCCTTCTCTCTTTCTTAGTCTTGGACGGAGCCGATTCTTTTGGATCAAGGTGCTTCCCGGACTTAACCACAATCCATTTCAAAAACACATGGTCAAGCCCAAGCTAGACCAATTTAAGCAATGGGCTGGGGTTTGTTATCGTTATTGCCTATAGCCTAATACAAGTTTGTACAACAACAATGCACCCCATGCAAAAGTTTTGTGTAATTTGCTAGGATGATGTTATGAAAATTGCAATCATATGTCACATCCTATTAGTTTATTTTCAAAAACATTTAATTTCATACTACTGTAGATATAGAAGTTTTTTTCTTAATTATGTAAACGTGTTTTAAAGTTGTGAAAATTTATTGAGTTCAGAACGAACAATATCTATATAAGAAAAAATGAGTCATTATAAATGACATCAAAATCGATCCCTAATCCGATGTAGGACTTTGATTGAGTTTGTGAATGGGGTGATTGTAATATTCCAAATCAATTAGGAGAAGAATTTATAGATGGTTTTTAAAACTGTGAGAGCTCGTGATATCTACATGAGAGGGAATGGATCGTTAGATAACTTTCACTACAAATCATCATAGGTCACTAAATTTCTTTGAATAATTTTATTTTAACTTGCTGATGTAGAGTAGTGTTATGTGAAGAAGAATCTTTTTATCACAATAAAAACTTAGGATGACTCTCAACTTGTCATTAATCGTTAATGGATTTTGTAGTTTCTATGAGAAAAATAAAATAAAATAAAAAATGAAATAAAAGAAAAATAAGAGAGAATAAAAATAAACTTCAATTTTTTCGGTACTTCTTTAATGTTATTCAATGATTTAAAAATGTAAAATCTTTCAATAATTCAAATATCCTTTTCCTTTTCCTAATATATTTCATGGACCTTGAGACTATGCTATTGTCTATTCACATAATCTAAGCAAGCTTAGTAAAGAGGGGAAGAATTTGAAATAGTTATCATCAAAAGAAAAAAAAACATTTATAGGTTCCTTTTCTAATAATTACTTCTAAGTTTTACCTATAGATTTTTTTTTTCCTTTCTTTTAAAACCTATTAGAAAGAAATCTTTAAATATTTAATTACTATTATAAGCACAAATTTCGTGAAGTCTTACAATGTAAGTAAAACAATAAAAAAAATAAGTCAAATAAAAATGTATTAAAATTAATAATTGTACAATACAATATCAATGTTAATATTCTTTAGAAAAGAATATTTTCGCTTTGATTTTAACAAATAACGATGAAAATGTTTTTTTTTTAAGCCAATCAAAAGCCTAAAATGACTTTATCGAAAGGTGAAAAATACGTGTTCTTTTAAGATTTCTCAAACTTGTAAAGAAATTTTGTGAAACCTTTTTTTCCCGTGTAGAGACGTTTTTGTCAATCCAAAGTCCCCTTCAGCGAAGGATATTCATAGGTAAAATTGGGAAATTAAATTTGGAATCCTCAAGATTTAATTACAATTGTGATGTTGATGAAAGCTACTTCATCCAAGCATGGTCCGACAACTATTATGGATGGAATAACCATAAGGTACACAAAATAAAATCATTACACAAATTTTTTTGTTTATTTACATGTACGTTTTTAGAAATGACACCAAATTATTTTGATGTAGGTAAAGTAACATGTCACAACATGTGCTCTCCATTACATGAATTAAGTAAGAAACAACCTTGTTGTTTTTGCGATGCAAAATGTTTCCAATATGAATCACCAAGCTTCTTATAATAACATATTCTCATTTACATCATTTGGAGTAAAGTTAGATAAAGAGCTCACAAGTTCAAGAAAAAGGGTTTATATATTTCATGGACAAAGACAAATACATCATGACCTCTCATCTTTATTACCATCAAATGATTCCCCATGCTTCTTTCAATTATATTCTTATAATATTGCTAATGAAGTTCAAAATAGGTTACAAGTCCTAAAAAACCTTGCACTTAATAAAGCTACTATTCACTGATTAATGAGGATATTGCTAAAAAAACCCATATGTTTTTTTTTTATCGATTAGAGAATTTTTCATTAAATGCTTAGGAAATTCGTATACGAAGTGACATTAAATTGGATAAAAAAAGTTTACAATTCCTCATAGTTGATCAAGTGGCTACTATATGGATCAAAGAAAATAATCCTAATACAACATGAATGTGATATTATAGTCCATACACATTCAAGTTACAAACATACTATTAAACATTATTATGGTTGCTATAATCCATTATAGTACCCTCTATTATTTCCCAAAGGAGATGTTAAGTGGCATCAAAATATCTTGGAAATGAATTCTACTTAAATTAGCAATGAGGTGGCACAAATAAATGGTGATTCATAAGTGAATAATTTTGAATTTGCAAAAGATATTATGAATTGAGAACAACAATGTGTAGATGGTAGTGGAAATAAAAAGGTATCATGTTGATAGTACTATTGTTACAAATTACAAGAGATGATCAATTGATTCTATTGCGTTCTAGTCATTTGTTGCAATATTGCGTAGTTGACATGTATATTAAGCTTAAGACAACAAGATTAGACTATTATAGAAGACAATGTTAAAAAATTAAAGCAAAGTTGTACCAAGGAATCGTAGATAGTATGCTAGCTAGAGAAAGTAGGGCAAGTTAAGTTCGGAAAAGAATTGTTTTGCTTACATCATTTGTAGGTGGTCCTAAAGACATGCGTCATAGATATTTAGATGCTATGTCTTTAGTCCAACAATTTGGAAAACCTAATCTTTTTATAAAAATGACATGCAATCCTAAGTGAAGGTAAATTCAAGATGAATTGAAAGAAAAACAAATGCCATAAGATAGATCTAATTTAACTTCATAAGTTTTTTGTGCAAAGTTACAAGATTTGAAGAACCAATTATTTAGGAAACACACGTTCGGAAAAGTTACAACACATGTTCATATGATAGAATTCTAAAAAATGAGATTACCTTATGCACACATTTTGATAATTTTAAGACCAGAATATAAAATTATGAGTGTTGATCAATATGACATATTTGTGAGTACTGAAATCTCAAATCTTATTAGATATCCATATTTACATCAAAAAAGTTATAAAACACATTATGCATGGTCCTTGTAGAACACTGAAAAAAATAATCCATGTATATGAGATGGCAAATACAAAAATAATTGTACTCACTTTTTTTCCACTAAAATGATGTGAAGCAAAGACTATTATTCGAATACACTATAGGAGATATGATAAACAGGAAGTATCTATCTATAATGCAACATTAGATAATTGTTGGGTAGTACTTTATAATCCATATATTTTAACATGATATACTTTTCAAATTAATATGGAAGTATATTCAAGTACCAAGACAATTAATCATCTTTATAAATACATATATACAGGGCATGATAAAGTTGTGGTTTATATAGTTGATAGTAGTGATGACATTTTAGTTGATGAAATTCAACAATTTCAAGATGCTCGATAGATATTAGCAAGAGAAGTTATTTGGAGGATTTTTTTTTTTAGTTTGTATTAAATGAAATATGTCTAGCAATATCAACTTAAAATTACATTTTTGAAATAAGCAATTAGTCTCTTATTGGGCAAACCAAAATTTAAAAAATGTTCTTTACTCTAATGCTACATCTAGAATAATGCTTACAGAATTTTTAACACAAGTTCTCAACATGAAGAAGCAAGAACATACTTATATAGAAATTTTTTTAAGCAAGAACATACTTATATAGAAATTTTTTTGAGTATTATGTTTAGATTGAGTTGTATGAGTGTTGGGATAAAATGAAGAATTGAGAGATAATTGGTTGGAAGATAAACGATATTATTTGAGACTTTTGTTGAATCATGTTAAAGGACCAATTTTTTTTTCAAGATTTATTGAGCTACAATGAAGTTCAATATTTATCATTTAAGGAGGTTGTACAAAAACAAGGTTTGCTAGAATCTAATGACTTTACATCCAAATGTTTATGTCAATCTACATCTTTTGAAATACTCTTAGCAATGTGTCTTATTTTTGCTACTATATTAGTTTATTGTCAACCAATTGATATTAGAAACTTGTGGGATACTCATTTTGATTCAATGTTAGAAGATTTCTGAACCATCCATCAATTTACACATGAACCTCAAACTTTAAACACATTAAAGAGTGTAGACTTCTTCATATCCTCTCTTTTTTTTCGTATGCCGCTCCCCCCTCTTCCTGTTCCTCTCTTCCGCAGCAAGCCATTACCAGCTCCCATGTACACCATTCTGCCAGTGCGTCATCCTCACCCACCACCATGGGCGAGCCATGCTCCTGGCCACCTGTCCATGCAGCTTCCTCATGGCAAAAAATGGGTCCCCTTCATCTTGAAAATGAATGCAAAAAAACCTTCCCGGGTGGTCCCAACTAAATGGAAAAAAACCATTAGTCTTTTAAGGGGTTTACACATATTTATATCAATCATTGGAACATTCCGTTGATAATTAGGTAATTTGTGTCTTTCTACACTATCAATCACTACAATTCACATCAATCCAAATCTTAGAGAAGTTAAAAATTTCAAAGAATAGTATGCTTTAAAAAATAACTATTTTCTTTTCTTTTTTGTTAAGTACCAAAATTAATATTGTAACAAACTTAATTTTAAGGTCAACACTTATTCCAAATGCAAGTTTTTCAAGTGCTTACAGTTCATCAAGATTTATTAATTTAGAACGAATAACACTTACTAATTTGGTAGAAAGATCATAATCTAAATTCAAGGTTTTGTGATATCACAAAAAAAAAAAAAAAAGTGCTATACCTACATTTCATTAATTACAATAGTCAAATTAATGTTAATATTGTTTATGTAAATTTGTAAAAAAAAATGCATTGTTCTTTCAAATCGACAGTACTCCATATTCATAATATGGATGAACCTCGGTACAATGCACAGATAAAATGCAATAAGAAAATGTTGTTAAAGAATGAAGGAGTAGAATGTACAAAATATTGCAACACTATTACAAATTATTGTCTAAAGAAACATCTTTTATGTATATTGATCATTGACTTCATTAGTGATATTTATTGGAATTTTCAAACTTCCTTATTAACTGTAACATTAATATAAGTATATGCTTAGACTTACAATTGTTGATAGAACCCACCAAGCTACTTTAACCTTGTTCAATACTACTAAAAAACTCATTGTGTGTCCTATAACTAACTTTATCAAATAAAAAAAAATATGTACAATATTTTTTACTTCTAATAAAATGGGAAGGGAAAAAAATCTTACAATCTAATTTGATCAATTTCATGTTTTAGGAAGACATGTATAGTATGTTCTATAAAGGATTAATCCACTGTGATGGGAAGTCATACACGTTCCTCACAAAGATTAATAAAATCAATAACACATCTCGGTTGTCAATGAGGTTCATTATAGATGAAGTTTACCTAGAAGAAGACATTAACACTATTAGAACAAGTAGTGATGACAAATTGCCTATTACAAAGAAACTCAAGATTGGAAATTGATAACTTTTTTATATTTTGCATTTTTGTTTAAAATATTGGCTTCCTTCACTTTTTTCCGGTTCCATGCTTGATTATGCCAGTTGCTCTAATCTCACTATCACAATTTTGTGCTATTGAAATGGAGGTTTTGCTAATTGATGTGTGCATTTTGTCATTTAGGGTTTAGTGAAGCCTAATTGACCAAAAACAAATATGTGTCTTTCCTTCATTGTAAGTCATTGTCATAGAGTACTTTGGAGTTCATTTACCTGTTTTGGAACCTGCATTGATTGAACAAAATACCTATTTGTTTCTTTCTATTGAATCTTTTTAAAGATCTTGGACTATCAAAAACTTCCTCTCTCATACACAATTTAGTTTTGGACATGTGTCATTTGAATAATCAAGTTCTTCGCACTTCATTTTTATTTTATGGGATGATCCGTTATTATTGTTTTTAATTAGGTTGCATGAGCAAAATTCCTTTCTTTTTTAAGAACAACTTGTGAAATTTTGTCTACTTGATATGAGATTCATTGATTTGTCTATTAGAATGGTTTGTTAATTTTCAAAACATGGATTTTGTCTTTTTTGTTACTCATTTTCCACTTGAATGTACATAATATTTACAATAATTTTTTTTAAAATAAAAATTATGGACTACATAATAAAAAAATATTATCAAAAGTATTTAAAAAAAAATTAAATTCTAATTTTTTTATTCAAATACTAAAATTTAATCTTGAAGCATTTCAATACAAAACTCACATGCATTGCATGTGGCCACTTACCAGTTATAAAAATGTATAAATTAAACATTTACAGGTTCTTTCTAATGATTAATATTTAAAAAAAAAATTAGATCATGAACTTGTTTTGACAAAAGGTTTTTAGATGGTGTATTAATTTGAAGTTAAATGTGAAATTATTGTAAAATATTTAAGGATTTTTTCAAGTTTTAATGAGATGTGTAATAATTAAAATAATACTTTGACATATTTTATAATTGAAATGATAATTTAGAAATAGGAAAATAAAATTAGGATGAAAAAAATATAGAACAATAATCTCCAATTCTCAAATATTATGTTTGATGATTGATAGGATATAGTATGAAATAGAAAGACATACGATGTACAAATATTGGTTGGTAATATAGTAGAATAAATTATCTTATTACTTGTCATACTTTATATTCAATAAGATATGTTAATCCAAAGCTGGGATATAAATTATACATATTTTATCATTTTCATCGTTTTTTTTTTCATTTTTTATATTACTTATTTTGCAAAACAAAAATTTTGTTTAAAAAAATTAAATTTGTCGTTAAAAAAGAACTAAAAAATATGTATAGAATAATTGTAAAATAATACTAATATATAAATATATATACCATAGACACCCAGGACAAGGTCATATGCAATGAACAAATGAATTATGCCAGTGATTCAAAACAAAGAAGAGGGTTAGAAAATACAGAAGATATCCAACCAGAAATTTAAAGAGAAGGAACCAAAAAACTTGTTAGTTCATAATAAGCTTAAAACCGACCATGTAGGCGGTATAAAATAGAAAGCATAAAACCGACCATGTAGGCGGTACAAAATAAAAAACAAAATAAAAAACGTAAAATTAAATCAAAGCATAATTAAAAATCATCCATATAGGAGGTAATCAAAACATACTTATATTATACATAAGGAGAATATCTTACAATGGATAAGGGTAGGAAAGCTTGAAGAAAGCTTGAAAGCTTGAAGGCTTAAAGGGATTACATGATGAGAGAGAAAGAAGAGAGAAGGGAGAGCATAGGCTTGGGAGAGAAAATTTAACTGTGCTTACAAATGAAACCCGAGCCTCCTTAAATAGGCAAAAAGGGAATCTTGAACAGTAACCATGAACAGTAGACCGACCTTGAATAGTGCTTGAATAGTGAACAGTGAACAGTAGAACTTTTGACTCTTGAACCGGAAACGTGCTTTCGGCTGAAATGACGGCTGTCAGGCATCTTTAAACTGTGTGAACACATGCTTGCTGCTTTTGGTGCAGAAACTGCAGAGCTTGAAATATTCTTGATGGAAGACATAAGGCTGATGATTACTTAGATCTTCTTATTGGAGGAAGGATTCCTTCACAGTCATCACCGTTGTCTAGAAGGTAGCTTGTTGAATCATCAGACTCTGCATAGGAATTTTCTTGGGAGAAGCTTGTGCTTCCTTCTTCAAGGATTTTCTGGAAATCTTGAGGGGTCTTAGCTGCTGCGAGCATGGCTTGTAACTGTTGCTTTTTGAGGAGAAACTGAGACATATCATCACTGGCTGAGACTTGTGTGGGGTTCTTGAGGAAATACTGCTTGACTGCATCAATAGATGCATCATTTTTCAAGGCATCCCACCATTTAGTTTTAAAAGTCCTTCCCAGAGATGGAAAGGCTGCTGATTCATCCGTAATGATAATATAGTCCCACTGGACTATCCAAGCAAGGCCAAAAATGCTGAAAAAGAATAG